>NC_133309.1:4099103-4121054 GCF_012295235.1 Primulina huaijiensis
GTCGTGAGGGTGATGGTCCCAGTGGGAGCCCGACGATCGTGTTTCCATTATTGCGAATATGAGGTTATGAGGTTTGAGGAAGAATGGGGATATCGTGAGGGGAGAAGGCCCCAGAGGGAGCCCATTTATGGGAGAAGGCCCCAGAGGGAGCCCCGACGATCGTATTTCTATTCGATCATGTTAGGTCAAGGCTCAGTTGACCGATGAGAGCGTCGCTGATGTCCCCGCCGCCCAGTACTGTGGTTATATTTAGATGGATCCATCGATCATGTCATGTGAGGAAAGTCACAATTAACGATCTGAATTCAACAAAGGAAAAAGGAAAAGGTTTATGTTCATGTTAAAATGTTTTTATGTCATGTTAAGGATAAAGGAAAAAGTTTAAAGATTATGTTTGCATGTCATGAAATGTATTTTACGTAAAAGTATTTTTCACTGTTGCATGTGATTTTATATGTATTATTTGCTATCAAGATTATGGTGTGTTGAGTCTTTAGACTCACTAGGTGTGATGGATGCAGGTGGGTATGAGGGAGGTCTCGACGGGTGATTCTACTGGACTGATGACGCACACAACCCGAGGACCAGCGCTACTATTTTCCGCATTACGTTTCATGATGTTAAATTAAAGATTTTTTTTAGACTATTTACTTATGTTTTTGAGAGATTTTTGAGAGGTTTAGTATGGGCTTTACTTTTCAAATTATTGCTTTTTAGGTTTGGTAAAACAAATTGACGATTTCATTTTTATGACTATTTCATTCATTTCTAAAAATGCTATTTGGTTGATGTTTCATTTTAAAGGGTAAAATATTTTATAAAAATATTTTCATGGGATGAACAAAATAGAGGAAAAAAAAAAAATTTCCAGTACTTTTAAAGCAATAAGAAAGGGCAGGACGTTTCACATGTTGAGTCTTTAGACTCACTAGACTTGATTGTTGTAGGTATTGTTGAGGTCGAGACCGCGAGCGGTGACCAGTGAGCGATCTTGGGACAGCAGTAGTAAACACGAGGACCCATGATTTAGTTTATGCACCTTTTATCATTCAAACTCGATTTTAACATCTTGGATTATTTTTATATTCTTGTTTGAATTACAATGTTGACTTCCGCTGTTATTTTAAAGTTAAAATTATTTACATGTTTATTTTATAAATTGGGCAAGTTATTTATTTATTTAGAAAAATTTTAATAATTCCGCAAAAATTATGAATACGAAATACGGGCCTTTACAGTAATACGAAATACGGGCCTTTACAAAAGCATTCAGAAATCAGTTGAACTTGTCAGATCAGGACATCAATCAGAATTTCAGGTAAATAATGAGGGTATTTTGTTAGTGAATGATGTATTGTAGTTCTTAATATTTCAGAGTTGAGGATACATATTTTGCGTGATGCTCATTGTAGTAAATTTAGTATACACCCTGGGAGTAAAAATATGTACAATGATTTGAACAAACAATTTTGGTGGAAAAAAACGAAATCTGACATAGCAGAATTTGTATCTTGTCGTTTGAATTGTCAACAAGTGAAAGCAGAAAGAAAGCGACCAAGAGGTCTTTTGCATAGCCTTAAGGTTCCAGAATGGAAGTGGGACCATATCACCATGGACTTTGTCACGAAATTGCCGAGGTCGTCGAGGGGTTGTGATGCGATTTGGGTTATCATTGAAAGATTAACCAAGTTTTCATGTTTCATTCCTTATCAGATGACATATAGGCATGATCAGATGGCCATATTGTACATTAGAGAAGTTTTGAGATTGCATGGTGTGCCTAAGTCCATTGTATCAGATCGTGATCCCAGATTTTCTTCTCATTTTTGGCAGAGTTTACAAGAGGCCCTTGGTACTCGTTTGCATTTGAGTGCAGCATATCATCCTCAGACAGACGGACAGTCAGAACCTACTATTCAGACATTAGAGGATATGCTGAGAACTGTAGTGATGGATTTTGGTATTGATTGGCAGGATTCGTTACCACTTGTCGAGTTTTCTTATAACAACAGTTATCAAGTGAGCATTGGAATGTCACCGTTTGAAGCACTATATAGCAGGAAGTGTCGATCACCTCTGTATTGAGACGATTTATCTGAAGCACCAATTGTAGGACCTGATATAATAAGAGATATGACAAAGAAGGTGAAATTGATTCTGAGTCGTAGGCGAGCTGCTCAGGATAAGCAGGCTAAGTATTCGAACATCAGGAGACGACCGTTGATTTTTGAGAAAGGTGACAGAGTTTTTCTGAAAATATCTCCTTTCGGTGGAACAGTTAGATTTGGAAAGAAGGGTAAATTATCACCGAGATTCATAGGTCCGTATGAGATTTTGGAACGTGTTGGTGATTTGGCTTATATATTAGCTCTTATTATCAGGTGTTCCTGATGTTTTTCATGTGTCCATGTTGAGGAAATATCATCCAGATCCTTCTCATCTACTTCCACCAGACGAGGTTGAGTTAGATCAGACTTTGAGCTACATTGAGAGACCGATTAAGATTCTAGACAGAAAAGATAAGCAACTCAGAAATAAATTGATACCGTTGATTAAAGTACAGTGGAACAGACATGGTGTCGAGGAGACAACTTGGGAATTAGAAGACAATATGAGACATAAATATCCATAGTTATTCAAATGAAATATGCTTCTATTCCCGGTCTTACTTTCAGTATTGATCATTACATCGTAGACTTGAAATTGATGATTTGATTTCGAGGACGAAATCTATTTTTAGAGGAGAGGAATTCTAATGCCCGAATTTTAAAAAAAAATTGGAAAAAAAATTACTGTTCATCGGGTTACTACTCAAGCACTACGACGCTAGAATAGTAACGCCTAGGTGCTAGAGTTGCGCAAATTTGGCATTGAGGCGCTGAAAAGTGGTGCTGCGGCGCTACAGATGCGAAAATTGACTATGTAAGCTCATTTTCACCTCCACCAATAATTTCTCTCCTCCTTCACGCAAATCCTCATCCATCTCCTCTCCATTTTCTAAATTTCTTCTTCAATTTGAGGGAGATTTACACAAGAAAAATATGAAATGAAGTTAGATTTGTGAACCACTCTTCACGGGCTTCAAGATGATGTGAGTATTTCCCAATTTTATTCATCTTTGGAAATGGGTTGAAATTTAGAATTGATATTTGAGTTGATATTTGAGATATTAAGATGTTGAATATATTGTATTTGAGTTGGTTTGAATTTAAAAAGGATATGAGAATGGTTTCTTGTTTATGTGCAAAGAACAGTTTTTACACCTTCTGTATTTCGTGTATATGGGACAGCTGTGTTTGGATTCTGGAGTTAGGGTCTTCATCAAACTTGTAGATAATCAAGTTAGCTTTGATTTGATTCTAGAATCACTCAATTCCAGGAAGAATTGAAAGAGATAAGTGATTTTTACTAAAACAAGTGTGAAACTCCGAGTTAGTGCAGATTTGTGTACATGCCTTCTGTTTATTCGAATTCTGAGATTTATTGGTTGGGATTCGGAATTTGATGTTCAGATAAAAGTTATAATACATTGTCTTGTCTTCAAAATGATACAAAATTGGCTTGATTCCATTAAATATTGAGGAAGTTATGCTCAAAATACTAAAGTATGCCAGAAATGTATTGACGCAGAATTCATGAGAATTATGTGGTAACCATAGTCTTGGGATTGTAGAACACAACACCCCACCCCGAGCGGATGAGTCGGTGGATGTTGCTGGGGATTCTCTTCCCTTGGGTACCCTATGACCAGATGATTCACTTGTTCTTGAGATTTATTGATAGCCCACAGCTTTTAATCATGCATTGCATTATATTTCATCTTTACGAATTTCGTATGAACTATTTATCATTTTAATTATCATATGTTATTGATTGTATCATACTGGGTTTATACTCACCGGCACGTCGGCTACCTCTTGTTTTCATGTGCTTGAAAGTAGGTGAGGTGAGGCTTGGGATGCCAGAGTCCAGCTCCAGACAAGAAGATACGAGTTAGAGTGAGATTCTCGGGTCTTAGGAGCTATTCTCGGGTCTTAGGAGCTACTTGATGATATTTGGATTTCTTTGGCTCACTAGTTTATTTTGGCATGTTAAAAATTATATTTCAAACATTTAAGACCTTTAAATTATTTTGACGATGTTTATGTCGGTTTGTGAACCACATACTATGAGTTTTACTCAATCGTTTATTTTTGTTACATTTATAATTATTAGTATTAGATATCGGACCCGGGGCCCCACACATATATCTCGATAGAACCTACAACCATTGATATATCAGGAACTGTATATGAATTTTATAATGATGTGATGTATCTTTGAGTAATAATAGTGACATCGTATGTGCAACTACGAAAACATATTTCCCTAAAACACGTTTCTTGCTCTGGTCAGATACTCCTTACACTATTAACTAATCAGATAACATATGATATCATTACCAGTAGGCATACATGAATCTTTTCCTAAAATGCATTTGCTCCTACGTATTTCGAAATTACACCCAACCTCGCCACTTGATGACCCTCAATGGAGTCAGTAAATAAATCAAAGTGCATGCTAGTACGTAGAGCTTCTACGTTATCATGGGTGAAAGGATTAATGATTTACTACCATAGCCGTTCACTATTATACTAGATAAGTGAAAATAACTTGAATAGATCGAGGCAGGGTTGTTCAATGCATCACCAAATGATCACTCATCTGTATGAATGGACATCTCCATGCCATTACCAATGAAGCATGACTTTTACATCACAGATGCTTGTCTCAATCTCAAGCGGCCTTTATCTTTATTTTAGGCAGTTACAATTCCTAATGAGTTTAATGATCTTATGTTGAGAGACAGATCTCAAAATACCTATAATATATTCAAGGGCTTTATATATGCAGCTTGAATGTGTATACAAATAAAGTAATATCATAATTAGGTAAAACCATAGAATATTGTTTAAATAAATGTTTTTACATAAGAGTCAATAAAATCGAAGTCACACGTTAGCTCACTGGGCACCTACTCTAACAATCTCCCACTTGCCTTATAGCCAACTATCCATAGATTTTAGACTCATTGATTTACGATACTTCTCAAACAATGGTCCTGGCAAGGGCTTCAGTGAAACATTATGTGCAAAGGTGACTCTCTCCACTGATATGTTTCATCTTCTCACAAGCTCTTGGATTATGTGGAACTTTCTTAGTATATATTTGGATCACTGATGAGACATCGGTTCAGGATTAGATCGATTCTTTGATGAATAACACCCAACTCTTGAACGAAATTTGAGACGTCCACTACTATTTTTTTTTAAAATATCATAAACTCGAAAATTACTAATTAAAATAACTTAAAATTTTCATAAATCGTAATAATTTAACATTTGAAATCTCAAGTGCATAAAAATCCATAAATCGTCATCTAACCAAAAATCCTACATCGACCTTTAAAAAGACCAACTAACATCAAAATAAAGCAAAAAAATCTCTAATAAAATCATTAACAATAGTCTTTGAAATCTTTTATCTATCAAGCTAATGAGGAAAATAGATGTCCCTTGGGAGTGTAATACCGCACTCAATCCACTCAAGTGTCAGTGCCTCCTCATATCATCATATCCTGCAACATTCAAACTAGTGAGTCTAATGACTCAGCACGTTCTAAAAATGAGTAGCAAATAATACATATACAATCACAAGCATCATACTTCTATTTGAAATAACTTTTAAGCATAAATAAATCGTAAATCATAAAATCATTTAATCGTAAAGCTTTCAATCCTTTATCATTTTGGGTGAATTTTGATCCTCGAATGTGACTAGCATATTATCCTATGGTCGACTGATAAGTCTTCAACTCCACATGGCCCATGAGGACGGTCAGTAGGCACCGCTATGGAATTATGATCGTCGGGCAATCTCTGGGCCTTTTTCCGTAAACGGGCTCCATCTGGGGCCTTTTCTCTCATGACATTCCCATAAAATTATAAGTTCACTGTTCCTTCTTAAAACTGATCCCCCACATATCCTCTATCATTTGTCACAGACAATTCACATCCCTCTAAATATTTTTCCTTTTCTTTTTAAAACATAAAATATCATGGCTTTCAAAAATAGCATTTTAACAATAAAAATGGTACAACTTTACCATAAATCATAAAATATCATATTTTTATCAAAATCATCATTTTATGTAATTTAACATGCGTTATGATCCTTCGGGACGCTGCCAACCCTTTTCGTATTACCCAAGTGTAAAATGACCATTTTGCCCCTTTACGTAATATTTTTCGATTTTAACTTTTTCTTACTTTTATTGACATGAGCTTATCACAAATAATTATTTAAGCTTAAATCTAATTTTAAATAATAATTTTATTTAGCTTAAATTCATGTGTTTCAATTTAATTTCCTATTTACTAATTCGTTAGGCGTTTAATTCCCGAATTAATTCAAACTTATTTATTTTCTGCCCAAATTTTAATCATAGACTTTTTATTACTTAAACTACCCTTGTGAGCCATGAACCACCTCCGTGGACCCATGGTTCGAACCTTATCCCCTTAAATTCGAAATTTGACCCTTGCATGAACCTACCGAGCCAACTCCTAATTTTTGTCGAGCCACGCCCGAGCCATCTTGAGCCAAACTCTAGCCAACTCATCTAGGGACCCTACTGACCAGATCCGACCCCTGGAACCAGCCCCTAATCATGCCAAAATTCCCTGCACGTAGACCACTAGCTGCGTCGAGGCTTCCTAATCTTCCTAGGACTCCTAACCATCCTAGGGAGCTTGCAGCTACTTGACCACCGTACCCAACTGACCCTCACCAACCCTGAACCATTCTTAGGCTCAACCAAACCCAGCACAAGCCCTTGAACCAGTGCCATGAGCCCTGCTTCAGAAAACAAGAGCCGATCGCCCTCGTCCCTCTTCTCACGCTGCGGTGCTCTCGCCTCGAGCCACCGTCATCCTAGCCGAGGTTCTAACCCCTCAACCCCTTCCTTGGACCCTATTGGACCTACCTGGCTTGCCCCCCAAGCTAGCCACGAGCCCTTCTCTGCCGCAGGTTGCACACGCGTGCATGTGGAGTGTCTTACTTCACTAGGACTCTTCCCCAGCCGCTTCCCTTGAGCCCAGCCACCCTATGACCCTTCCTAGCCCCAGCACATGACCCTGGCCAAGCCTCCAACCAGCCTTGGCCGAGTCCTCAGCCTCCATGCTCATAGCCGCACCCCTTTGAAGCCATGCATGCGTGTGCTTCTTAGAAACCCTAGGCGATTTCAATCCCTTCCCTCCTTCAATTCCAGCATGTATTTGATCCTTAACGACTCTTTTCCCGACCCTAAAACATCCCCTAATGGCAGCGTGTACTTAGGAATCATAGCGTTTAACGAACCAGCGTAAAATCATCATATAATTGAAATTAAACGTTCTACCGTAAAAATAATCGAACACATATGTTTTTCATGCATAAACGATTAAAACATGTATATTATGATTTGAATGATGCTTCAAAAGAGTTTAGTAACATGCCTTTGTTAGAGTAGGTGCCCGTCGAGCCAAGTGTTGGCCGAGGGTTCATGTTTAAACTCTATGTATGAACAGTCTTTATTTTAATAATATTTAAAATTATTATTTTGGCACTTCTTTATCTGTATACCCATGCTAGTTGCATAGATAAAGACCTTGAATATACAAATAGTAGAAAGAATATGAGATGCTCATATGATGAGTATCATGAAACTCATTTTTGTAATACTGTATATTCTAAACGGTTCCTAGTCGATTCAGCCGCCACTAAGAAGGATATAGGCCGTTCGAGTTCGAGACTAGTATCTACGATGTGAGTACCATGTTTCATTGGTAGGGGACATTGTGATGTCCGAGCATGCAGATAGGTGCTCCTTGTAGAGTGCACTGAACAACCCTCCATAAAGGACTTTCCAAGTGGTTCTCACTTATCGAGTGGAAAAGTCTTAGTTTATGGTTGTACACCATTAGTCCTTATGACTCGGGACAAAATTGAGACTCTATGTGCTAGAATTACACTTTGACTTGTTTACCGACTCTCAAGGGGTCATCAGGTGGCAAGGTTGGGTGTTCTGTTGAAACATATAGGAGTCGATGCATTGTAGTCGTGGATTCACCGCTTACCTTCAGGTATGGATATCCTATGTGTTCTCATGTATGTGTAATTTGAAATCTCTGATCAGAGTATGATGGTAATTAAGAAAGGGGTTTCTTATATTACACCATCGATGCAAATACGACATGACACANTGTAGTTTGAAATCTCTGATCAGAGTATGATGGTAATTAAGAAAGGGGTTTCTTATATTACACCATCGATGCAAATACGACATGACACATAGTATCGATTCATTGACAACTCTCAATAAACCAATGGTTGTCGAATCGGTCGGGATATATGAGTTGAAGGGACCGTACTGTACGCTAACCATAATTGAATGGTTCTTGCAGGCACTATCATTTGATACATAGGGAATCATGTAAGCGATGCTGCTAGGCGTTTAACATGATTGGTTGGGTACTATCAGACTTGAGTTCTGACATTCTTGTTATCAAGGAGTTGATAAGTAAGAATGGAGCAATTGGGGTATGCTCATATAAGGACATGTTTAGTCCGAATCACATGGAGATGTGAACCCACGGCTAGTTGTATCAATGAACCATTGAGGGCCACACAAGTGCTAGCTTTCTAGATCCCGTTGAGAAGTTAAAATAGTTCAATGTGTTGAACGGCTTATAAATGAGTTTATAAGCGTAAAGAAAAATAGAAGTAAGACTTCTATGAGAGAAATGTAATTTTTAATTTATGAATGTGTTCCTAAATTAAAAGTAGGCCAAGTGAATAATGTATTTGAAAATTGTGATGTTCATAAACATTATTATGGACTAAATTAAATTAATTCAAGTGTTGAATTAATTAAACACTAGTGGGCCTAGTAGAGTCCAAATAATTAAATTAATTCAAGTGTTGAATTAATTAAATAACATTGGGCCTTGTAGAGCCCAATTGGAGATAATTATTTAACTAGTGGGCTTGAGTAAATTCAAGTAAAGTTTAAATAGTCTCAAATGTGTTTGAGATATTTAAAATAAAAGTCCATGGGCCTTGTAAATGTTACATGCCCAAATAATATAATATGCATGGGGAGGTGAAGAGTTGGGAGACAACTTTTTTCAATTAACAAGGCATGTGTCTCTCAAGCTCACTTAACTTTTTCGAAGACCAAGACAACTCATTCTCTCCCCCATTCTCTACACCTTGGCCGAAATTTGCAAGCTTTTCTCTCCAATTTTTTTCAATTGTTGAGGAAAGAAAAGTCTTCTCAAAAGAAAAATCCTCTAATTTTTCTAGTGCAAAATTAGAGGGGATCTACCTAGTTGGTGGTGGGCTTAATATTTGAGCAAGGAGTGCTCAAAGGAAAGCTTGTAGATTTGTCTACCTTTGAAGAGCTAAGTTGTTCACCAACTTAGTTGGAGCCATCATCAATCCATTGTGATTGATAGGTAAAACTTCTAAACACTCTATGAATGTCATAGTTTGTGTTTTTGTATATGTTGCACACTAGTACATGGTGTTCGAATTTTTTCAAATTTTTCATAAAATTTTCGGTTTTCATGTTTAGAAAACATTCTTGAGCTTCCGTTGCGATTTCGAACACCTAAAATCGATCCCTTTCAGCCTTTGCGTTTTAAAACGCTCGAATACGCGATCTTCAGCGAAGGGCACGAGAAGGGACGAACGGACGACGAAGACTCCTTGCTTTTCCTCCTCTCCTATTTTTGAGTTTTGTGTGATATGTGTGTGCAATGTTTCGGCTGCTGAATGGTGCAAAAGACCTAGCTTTTATTTCTTTATAGATTTTAAATTGCATGATAATGGGCTTGGGTTTTGGGCTTTCAAGTATAAGAGCAACTGGGCCTACTCAAATTAGCTAATTTGAGCCCATTAACACTTATTTAATTGTAAAATAAAAGTTTATAAAAATTAGTTTCCAAAAATAATATTTTTGATCTTTTAAAAACTCCTTATTTGCCCAAAACTGGCTTTCCGGGTAAAATCGAGCTCGTATCGTAAAATAATTCGAACTCTTATCATTTTTAGAAAAATTTAATCATTTTTAATCATATTAAGAAGTCTTGAAAATATTTAGTGAAAAATATTTATTTTTGTTTTGGTCGTCCCCGGTCTCCTTTCCCCAGCATATTATCGAATAATCGGGTAAAATCCTTCAATTTCACGGATTCATGTCATATAATCATTTAATCATGCAATCATATCTTTAATCATTTAATTTGCATCAAGTAAGCATTTAAAATCAATTAAATAAAACAATTATGCAATTTACATAATTTCCATGCATGTGGTTTACGTATGTTTGTTTTTCGGACGTTACAAATCTTCCCCCTTAAATAGATTTTCGTCCTCGAATTTTGACTTGTCTTGATAATTGAAAAGTTTAGGATCCCTCATCCACCTCAAACTAAACCCTCTAGCTTAAATTTTTTTTTTTCTCTTCATTTCGATCCTCACAATCTCGAAATTGCATTTCTATCCCAATACCTTTCAATGTCATCCCTAAAATCCAACTCAGGTAGAGCATGCAACATATTCTCCTCTAAGTTCTTCATTTTCCCAATCAATTCCCATAACCAATTTTTTTAACATTTCATGCAATAAAAGCATCGTGAAAACGTTGAACAACTAGGTTACTAGTAATCAGTGTTGTGTCGGCTCTACCTCAGCCTCCTCAGCTTGCATCACATAGACCCTTCCAGTCGTGGGTTGCTTGAACTTTGGTCAATCCCCAGCCTTGTGTCCCAAATCTCCGCACTTGAAGCATTTGTAGGTGCCCCACATGCAATTACCGTAATGTGGACGATTGCACTTCTTGCACAGTGGTTTCTCAGCAGTCTACGGGATGTTCTCTCTTGGTAGTTGTCCTTGTGGTTTCGGTGGTGCCTAGGTGGTCCCGTAAAAGGTTTCTTATTATTCTGACTAGCTTGCTGAGCACGATTCCTCTTTCGCTGCATCTCCCACTCAATATCCTTGAGTGACTGCTCGGCTCTAAAAGCTTTGGCAACGACAGTAGTATAATCGGCAGGATCGACGAGCATCACATCACGACGGATAGTCGGCCTCAAACCATTTAGGAAGTGTTGTAACTTTTCCGCAGCAACATTAGCAATCAAGGGCACGAAATGACAGCCCCTATTAAACTTCTGCACAAACTCAGCAACAGATAAATTTTCCTGACGGAGACTCATAAACTCTCTCTTAAGCCTTGAACGAACGTCAGTAGTGAGGTATTTATCATAGAATACCATATTGAAGTCTTCCCAAGTCAGTGTCGCTAAGTTTACTCCTAGCTCCGCTCCCTCACACCATAAGGAAGCGTCGTCTTTCAGCAGATAGATGGCACAACGAACGCGGTCGGTGTCCGCCATATCCATATAATGAAAAATAACCTCCAAAGATCGAATCCATCCCTCACCCAGGCTAAAGCCTTGAACGAACGTTAGTAGTGAAGTATTTATAAGATACATGATATATGATATTATGTGGTAAAAAGATGACTGAGAGCCATGGATCAATTTTCTAGGTTTATGTTATGATATTTTACATTGTTGTGTTTTTAATTATTTGAGAATTATTAAAATGAGTATGTTTGTGGCCCGTTCTCAACTCTAAAATTTGTATAATAATGTGCCATGAAAATTTAATGTAACTATTAAAGTTAATGGGAGATCGAGATTGAAGATGGTGGGCTCAGATCCTCAAGAGTTTTTAAGATCGAACACTTGTAAATATTGGATGTTTATATAATAATGCATTTGCATTCTTGCATTTACCTAGATTTTGGACTTGGATCTGTATATGGCTCTCACGGATCAATCGTCCTTTATTATTTATAATGCATGCGATATATTATAAATAATCATTATTTGCATTATTAATATTATTATAAGAACTAGAATTGGATGAATCCGGCAAACATACAAACAAACATGTCACAATTTTTAAAATTAACTGATGAGACAAATTTTCAAAAATTAAAATCCCTAATTTTGAATAATATTATAAATTTATATTAATTCCATTAATAGAATTTTTTTTTAAAAAAAGTTTAAAATTTTCTTTCCTTCCATCAACGATGGTTGCATGAACACCTGTTAGGATCGGTTTGGGGGAAAATCTTTGAGCTACAATAGCTCGGTTCTTTAAATATTGAACACCGATAAATTAAATCGAGTTTGATATGAAATCAAGCGGAAAACACTCGAAATAATCCTTAGTAGAAACCGATTAAATATTTTATAAAGCATTTAAAAAATATGCAAGTTGAATGAGTAAAAATATTTTGGTTGAAGCATTTTATCAAATACTTGGTAATCAATATTTTGGTATTTGAAGAACACATAAAATGCTTCAACAATACATCTTTAAAACTATGAAAATGATAAGTAAATGCAATAAACAAATAGACACGAATTTATATATGGATGTTCGGAGACTTCAAATGCTCCTACGTCACCCCTTCTTCCCCTTGGAAAGGATCCACTAGAAGACTTTGATTTATGCAATTCTTTGTACAAACCCACTCAGCTTAGAACTTACACTACTGCCTAATTGAACTCCTAGCTTTCAAGATTGTAGGCAGCACCTCACAATCAGCATATTGTTTAATGTCTCATATGCAAAAACTACATACACAAGTTTATTGTCTTTGTGCAAGACTCACTCAACTAATCTTTGAAGTTCAACTTTCTTGTATATGTGAGTGATTGTGTGTGAGGAATTTTTTCTTTACAGTGTAGATATCAAATGTATCCTCACACAAGGGCTTGTGCTCTCAACTATCTGATATATTCATGCTAACTGCCCATGCTTTGAATCATCTTTAAAAGCTCTTGTTTGATCTTCAAGATGTTGTATTTATAAGCCCCAACAATGATATATACGTTAGATACAAGAATATAACCGTTTGGAAAATTTATGTACTGTTTCTGAAATTGCAACGGTCAGATTCGCCTTACTGAACATTTTCCCGAGTGGTCAACTCTGGTCAACTGGTCAAATGGTTCAGTTCAATTGGTCTTCAGCTGGTCTGGTTCAGTTCAACTGATCTGGTTCAACTGGTCTTCAGTTGGTTCTGTTAAACTGGTCTTCAGCTGGTCTGGTTCAACTAGGCTGATTTCAGTTTGTGCAAAACTAGTAGCTTCATTGTCATTTATCAGAATCTTAAGCTTCAATTCAGACTTTGACTTTAGAATATGATTTGTAGATCATTGTCTTATCTTTCCAACGCATACTGAATCGCTTCATTTCAATAACCGAGCTGAGAGATATGACCAAAATACTGCAGCTGCTCAAACCCAACTGATTGTTGTTTTCGTGCAATCAGTTCGGTAATTCAGCGATCAGTTAGACCATGATAACATCCGATTTTGCCCAACTGATGTGAAATATGACTTGTTTCAAGTTGAGTTTTCTGACCAGTCTAGATAGCGGATTGTCATTTGAATCATCCAGTTGAGAGGTATCATCCAAATATTGAAGCTTGCCAGAAATTCAGTTTGTGCAGAATCAGTTTCAGTTTGCTTCTTGTGTTTGCAACTTCACACGTGAGTAAATATGTTAGAAACACAATAACAAGTTTAGTTAACATCAAAATCAAGATTGCAAACATAAAATGTTCCAAAAACACCCGAGGTCAGTGTCTGGCTTAGTAATTGGGGATCTCATGATGACCATCCACAAAGATTCGATATTGATGGGCCAAGCTCGACACGTGAAGATAAAAAACGACATATATTATTGGGCCCTTATCAAGCGTGAGGCAAAATACATGAGGGTTGAAATGAGTTGCAATTGGGCTTTACCTCTTGAAAATTATGGTTGGCTGATATAATTCGGGAACATAATTTAGCAATTGAATATTGTGTACTCACTAAAAAAATATGATTTCCCATTTTCATCAGAGGATTGTGAAAATTTCAAAATAGTCGGAGTTAATTCATAAAAACAAAAGTCCATATTTTATGTCTTATATAATATTTTAAAATAGTTTGTAACTTTCATTTTGTTTCCATTGCAATATATTTACGATGTTGTCGGGAAATCCTCTATCTGTTATTCTATATCAAAATAAGCTGACTGGACCTAGGAATTTTAAAATTGTTTTGAATTCTGAAAAGGTAGCATATGAGTTCAACGAGGCTCCTCCAAAAAAGATAGATGCCAATGCCCCTGCTGGGGAATCGTCAATCAATATTATAATGAGTTCACAATTATTTGTTAAATGAATTTAGAATATGCTAATTAAATTAGTGGTAATGACTATTAAGTATAAGGTTCTCATGAAATATTCTAGAAGAGTCTGAAATTAATTATTTGATTATAATTAATTAAGTGATTAAATAATAATTATTTAATTTAATGTTCATATGTATATATTTATATGTGTGTATATATATATCATGTATTATCAACAGTTGATAATGAGTTAATTGTGCGTACTATTTTCAAGAGTGGAAAATACCATATGAGTTTTAAATAATAAAAATATAGAATCTTGATTCGAGGAGAATCCTGGTTGGATTGGAATATTTTGTTTATTAAATACATTATATCGAAGGGTTGAAACAACATATATAACAATTAACACAACAAGAAAATCGGGTTCAAATTTTCTCCCACCTTTGCTCTCCCTTACGATACTCGACCACCACCTTGTCCAAGGCTCACAGTCGAGAACCCCATGACACCACCATGTGGGACCGCTCTGCTACCGTAGCATCGTCGCTGCCTCGCCGAAATATTCTATTTCTGGAGATTGATCGATTTACTCTCAACGCATTATTTCGTGTGTATTTCTAGTGCAATCCACATGAGAAACAATGTTTCCGATCTTAGACCTGATTAGAAAGTTGAAGAAAGTTCGTATAGATTTACGAAAAAGACTAATTCCACTAATCCCGAATTAGTTTGATGTCCAATGTTCTTAAATGTAAATGTAAATCAAAATCAAAACATCTATGAAGAGTTTAAATCATACGACGCCCAAGAACGTTTTGAACATCAAAACAAAATTTTTAAAACTACCGCTGCATCTTAGGCAGGAGAAAACAGTAATCCAACAATTTTCAACACAACTAAAAACTGATTTTTTTACTTAAGTAGTTTATAAGGTTCAGATCAATAACGCTGCTGCAGATCCTCCCTTTTTTTTTTAAAGCGGAGTGATTGGGGGAGATAAGGCGATTGCTAGGCATGGGATTCAAGGTATATATTGGCTGTTTAACGTGGATATACCAGCTGCTTAACTCATGCTTGCGGAGAATACCATATACTTGACACAATCAAAGAGTAGTAGCCCTTTCCACGTATCATGTATGATTACATTTGTTTGGAATGTCCCATCAATACAAGGAAATGATGTAGACACTAATTTAGAAGTCATATTCCTTGATCCCACAAGGAAATGACCCCAAATAGAATTCTTCTAAGGAAGAGACATGAATTAGATAAATAGGTAATTAGCATTTTAATCTTGTGGTACCATCTACTCTATGCTAGTATCTATCAAACAAATTACTTCTGGTACACTAAATGTAGAATTTGAAAGATTCTCTTCATGTCAAAAGTAAAATAAAAGGAAAGGAACAGGTAAACTTTGCACTTATTTCTATATTTGAACTCTCAACTTTTCAGTATTGTCTTCTGTATATTACATGGATTTCGACTGTTTTACGCACACTACCTTGGAAAAAAAATTAAAAAAAAAAATCGAACATGAAGCCAGTAACTAAATCATTTATTCAAAGAACCAAAAAAAAGTATTTTAGCTCTACTGTCAATTAAATGTCACAAAGCCTTCGAGAGCTGCTTCTGGGGCCTAGGCATGTTGTATAGGATAAGTCCCACCACAAGAATCATAGAGCCCAAGTGGAAAAAGGGGCTTAAGCTTTCAACTTGAGGAAGGTATGGCAATGGTAGGGAAAGAGCATATATAGCAATTGGCACTGCAACAAAAGGAAAAAACCACAAAAAAGACAGAAAATCAACACATTGTAAACATGCTAGTGCCGGACCAACCAGCTCATGCGTATGTAGATTTTGTTTAAACAATGAATTTGCGATGGTGCGAAGAGCGAACCTGATGCCCTGACAGCAAGAGAAGCAACGATAGCGTCGGAGAATTTAAGAAGATTGAGTACTGATATGTTGAAAAGAACACTAGAGATTATGAAAAGCAGGGGTAGCATTGGAGCACCTGCACACCCTGAAGACACAAGAAAATGAATAAAATTATTATACTTCTTCACTACACTAAAAAAACGAGAAATCCATTCCTTTGAAATACTCCGAATCCTTAGTTTCGGTTCTTGTTGAGAAGACAGTATGTGCTCAAGTAGGCTTGCAGGTTTTAAATTCTATCTCGAAGAATTTTTAAGGTTACGCTGTTTTATATACATCCAGTAGACTGTAGAAGTGTCTTGAGGAACTTTATACTAGATAAATCTTACCTGTCGTATTGCCTCCGATATTCAAGAAACAAGCAGCGCCACTTTTAAAGTACATAGGCAGCTGAGACAAGGTTATGCCCTTCAAGTTGGACAGAATTGGCAGACAGAGGAGTACAAACATAGCCTACAAGTTCAAAGCAATAACCAAAGTATTAATAATAGGAAGTATGATCAAATGTAGATTTTTCCTGAGATCAACTCACAAAATCTTCAAGAGACATCTGAATCAACTTAAAAATAACAAACACATATCATAAAAAAGATCCAAAAATGAAAAAAATTCAAAAATATATAACTCAGTTCTGGTGGATCATTGCTAGTTTAGTAGAGGCGGCTAATATTTTTCAGCAAGCTTGCTAAAATACCAAAAATTTGAGTCCCTTGTAAAATATATTATTTTAATCTTGGTATTGGTAGAAGACATTAAAAAGTACATTGAACATGAGTTTTTACCAAATGGAAAAACTTGTACACTAACTCGCCATTACCTGAACTGCAGATCCAAAGCAATTGACAACAAAGACATCAAGCAATTTTCCCTGCAGTGATGGTATAATTTATAAGCTAACGACTCTTTAAATATCCTTGTAGAAAAATGAGCAACAATTTGACACCAGATAAGAAGAGCAGAGGAAAAATAGATCGAACAAGAACGACAATATCGATGCAAAATACTTGGATGAAATTCTTAGATGTTGCCAAATTGTTTTAATTACCTTAAGACGGGTGGCAGCATCAATGAAGACAGATTCCTGCACAATCCCACATCTTCGATTTGTTAGTGTGCCGTTGTAGAAGGTTTAAATTTAGTCAAGTACAACTAATCACATCACCTTAACGATAGATGCACCAGCTTGGAAGGCACTGGACAATACCATTAGCGCCGGCCACAAAATTCCCATTCCGGCAAGCATTGGACCATTGCTTGATCCACTGTGGCCCGAAAATACATTAATATCAGCGATGAGTGATTAAATAGGTTATGGTCATAGACAAAGATACATGGCCATAAATAAAATTATACATCACTTGATTATCGAAGGACCAGGATTACTTTCTACCTCAAGTATGAGACGAAACAAGTAACTAGCTTCAGCTTCGTGGTCATCTTTTTATTGAAAGAATACTATGCTGAGATGCTAAGACCACTGAAAGTATGTTTATATGCAAAAAATTTAAGGGCGAAAGCACATTATAAAGGGAAACAGAACAACCTTTTTTTTTTGCTAAAAACAGGGAGTTCGGATGAAACCCAACGAAGAAGTGCTTCAAAAAACCAGAAGCTAGGAGCTAGAAAATCTTGTTTTTGAGCTTCCTTTTAGGCTTATTTTCTATAAAGACTTTTTTCCACTGACCTATACAAATGCAAAACTGCTTATGCTTTTCAAAACTTTAAAAACTATCTTAATGAAACACCTTTTAAGCCAAGTGACTGTCTCTCATTTGCACAAAGCGATTGTGATCACTACTGATTATCAACTTGTTATTATGCATCATTCACCAGTCCTAATGCATATGGTAGTATAAATTTAATGTTTTGAACTGCAAATAAATATAGTTTCAAACATATTGAACGAAAATAAGACCTTGTAAGCGCAACTATGACTCCCGCAGCTACAAGAAAGCACCCAATAATTTGGTTCAAGGGATATGTCCTCTTCAAGAGAAATCTGGAAAATATCAGCTGCCATATCAAGAATGTCTGCAAGAATGTGTACAAGAAATAGAGAAGAGATCAATAGGTGAAAAATAAAAAAGATAATAAATATCGACAAATAAAAACGAGCTATATTTCACAATATGACTGCGTGCAACATAGAAAATAACTAAACTATGAAAAAATCAAGTTTCATAAAAATGGCTTACCTGGTATAATAAAGGTATCACTGGTCCAGGAAGCATTGCTGCAAAAAAGAAATGTAAATATTTTCAATGGAAAGAACTGAAGACTATCAAGTGTTGACATGCTGCATGGTTTCTTGAAAGTTTTCGCTATGTTTCCGGTATCTCTAACAAATATTTCCTGGCAACAAATTTTCACAAGTCGAATTTTAGAAAGTCGATAAATGCTTGATTATATTTTACTTCCCGTTGTAGATGCCGGAACATCTAGGATTTCATTCTACATGGCTATTTTAAAAGTCTTTTAGCTACCAAGTGTGTTGAGATATGATACTAGCTAGCAATGTGCTTTGTACCTCCAGCATACATTCCAGAAACAAGTGATACGGATTCAAGAAAGCCCATGGCAATAAAGGGTGCCTTTGGAATGCTCAGCATCTCATCAGTAACTAAGCCACCTTTATATCTCAGGTACAGCAAAGGAAAGTATACGGCCACAAACCTGCGTATGTATCATCATAAGATTTAGTCATTGCAAACCAAATCAAATTTTATTGATCTATTTCTAGTTGGGGGTAAATATGGATATTCCTAAACTGATCAACCATGACCCGAAAAAGATTGAATGCATTAGCTATGATTTTGATTGAGAGTGTGTTTTTAGAAAAACTTAATTATGAAATATTGATCGATGATTTTGTAGATAAAAATGTAAGACGATCAGTTTTTCATAGTTAATTGTAATAGAATGTATTTTCTATTATGTAATCATACTGATTGTTAGAAATGTGAAATCTAATATTTTTCATTATTATAAATCTCAGTTTATGTGTTCAGTTAGTAAATATGGATATTAGGGGTGTTCATCGATCGGTTCGATTCAGTTTTCGGTTTTATTTCGGTTTTTGGTTTTACAAATATATAATCCGATATCCGAACCATTTTTCTTCTGTTCGGTTTCTACTGAAATGGTTCGGTTATTTCGGTCCGTTATTTCGGTTTTGATACAATTATTTAAATTAATAAAATAAATATATTGTAAAATAAATATGTTATATTTTTACATGATTTCTTAGTAAAACATTTAAATATTACGTATAAATGAATTACATAAATAACAATCAACTAAATATTATTCAAAATAATTCATCACTCACCGATATCATATAAAAAAAATATATAATAAAAATAAAATTATTAATTTAATAAAATTTCGGTTTTTTCGATCGGTTCGGTTTTGACATAAATAATCGAAACCGAACCAAATAAATTTCGGTTTTAACACTTATATCCGAATTATAAAATTCAGTTTTCGGTTCGATTCAGTGTTTGGTTCTTCGGTTTGGATTTTCGATTTTATCCGAAGTTTGAACTCCCCAATGGATATTCCTAATCTGATCAACCATGACCCAAACAAGATTGTTGTTGATAAACATCCATCCCTTTTCTAAAAAGGTAAAAAAAACCAACCATTTTTTAATCTAACTACACTCGAACCACTCGATAAATTAATAAGTCGCGTAAAATAATATTTTTTATCAGTTTCGATTTGGTTCAATTAACTAAATTGTTAATTTCAATAAATTATATAATAATTTTTCGGAAGACCTCTATAACTCTATGGTTCCCTACCAATATCACACATTAATATTTTTTCTAAAATTACCAACATATTTAGGACAATTTAATACAATGAAATTATTTACCAAATCACTGCTATAAATATTTTATAGTTAATTGATATGTCATGGTTGATTTATAAATATCTTTTATATAAGAAATCATTGTCGGATATTATTTTAAGAATTTTATATATTATTTATATCATGTTTCATTCTACCATCATACGTTGAATGTATTTAATTCTAGTACAATTAATTCATATATACAAGTGACCTCTACTCACATTTTACATATCAACAGAAGTTTTGAGAATTCAAGAGAAGGCTCGTGAATAATTCTCAAACTAAAATTGAAATATTTGAAAAAAAGATCCCAACGTATCTATATCTATACCATATAAATAGCTAATGATTTATTAACATCTCGTGTTCTTAAACGATTGGGCGTAAAACGAATTAATATGTCTGATTTTTAAAAACACGAGTTTTAAGTTGAGCTTTAATGTAGTAATGGGTCGATAAACAGACCAGAAAAAAAATATACAACTTACACGAAAGTGTTGATTTGAGCTAGAAACAGAGGATACTCCTTCATGGGCACAAGTGCAAGCTTGTGAAGCACCCTATTCACCACGGCCAGCATCAGAGTCATAGCCGACCAAAAGATCACCCCGGCCTTCTTATCGCCGGCCGACGCTTCGCCTCCACCGGAATCGGGACCCGGAACCGCCTTGCAGACGGTCCGTGATGGATTCGAATCCGTGCTGACAATGGGTTTTCCATTCCGATAGGGTAGAACAAATCGTTTGGCGCTGAAAAGAGGCGAAATCGGGAGCTTGACGGGATCGTTATTCAGATTGCTGGAATAACGATTGGAGATCGTGGGATTGCGGGAAAAGGGAAGAGGATGGGATTTGGGGGTCGGGCGGGGGAGCAAATTCAATCTCATCATCATGGTTAGATCGATGGGAGGAAATTGAGAAATGGAGATGTGATGTTTCAAGTAGGATTCAAATTGAATTAGAAACTCCCGAGTCAAGCAGCCAAACTATATTATAGTATAGTGAGTAGTATAATATGGCGGGCGGCATGTGTGGGAACGCCCTCCAAATTTGAATCAGATTATATATATATATATATAAAAAGCGAGTCCAGTTGAATATATTTACGAATATGAGTNTCAAGTTCGGCTCGAAATATTCGAATGTGTTCACAAATTATTTGAATTATTGTTTGAAAATAAGTACTCGAATGGCTCGAAATTTATTTATTTAATATATAATTATATTATATTAATAAAATACTACAGCATGCAAGCGACTCGTCAACTCTGGAGATGTCAAACAAAATAATTTTGGCTCAAGTTTTGCTCGAGAAAAGTTCGAGTTCAGCTCGAAAAACTCGCGAACCAGCTCGATTTGCTTACACCCCTAAGTACTTCGACGAACGTGTTGCGTTCTTGTATGTTCCGTTTTTTTAACTCGTTAAAATTAATAAATTCCTATTGGAATTTTATTATTTTTAAATCAAAATCATGCTTATTTATAAAATAATATTTTTAAAAAAAATTGAATTTTTTTTTAAAAATAATATAAGAATAGAATGAGGATATGATTTTTTGTTATTATTTTTCATATAATTGCTATAAATTTTATATATATTCATATTAAATATATATTTAAATCTTAATAATGAAATTTGGATTATAAAACAAATATATGATAGCCATTTTTCATGCTTTGAAATCCTTAATTATATACTAATATTTTTATTTTTAACTATATGTTACACAATTTTATAAAAATTTGATGACTGAGAGACTGTGCAATTTAAAATATTAGACTCGTATTTTTATCACTAGTTATAACTTTTGACATAATGACAAATATTCAATTATATATTATTTAAGTTTATAAAAACAATATTTC
>NC_133309.1:4121083-4136206 GCF_012295235.1 Primulina huaijiensis
TTTTGATATGCTACATACCAACCATATATATTATGTGTCCATCGCTGAGATATCACTCATCTAGTGAATGTACAATTTTAATATTTTTCATAATTTTAAATATATGATTGTTATCTCAGCAATGGACACGACACGAAGATTGTATTGTTGTCTTTTCATGTAGGCTTCTTGGCGGTTTTACCCCTCATATGTTCCAAATTCTCCCCAGCGGTTTCTCTCCAATGATTTAGCGTTCTCCCACCACCAACATTCCATTTTAATATTTTTCTTTTCCTATCATTTTCCCAAATATTTAGTTTTGTGTATTCAATTCATATTTTTGATGATTTTTAATGACTTTTTAAAATGATAGACTTTTATGAATTTTATAGATTTTTATTGACTTTTACAAAATTTCGCAAGATTTTTATAGACTTTTGTGAATTTTTTTAATAGAATTTCATAAATTTTGTACTTAATTATAACATATTATAAATTAATAATTAATTGGCATATATAACATATTCAGTTTGAAATATTGTTTTAATATTTATATTAATAAATAAATTTATTTATATAAAAGTTAAATCGTTTAATCCTTACATGTATATATATGTGGGTTTGTATGCGTGTTTGTAAATTTTTAAAAATACATGAATTGATTAATCTGTAACCTTGTATTTGAATTGATAATATACATGTGAAAAAAATATTATTTATCATTGTGTGGATATTATTTTGTATAAAATATCATGGCTTACATATTAATTGAAAATGCTAAAAATAATTTAAAAAATCACGGTTTTTGTGAGGTTATTCAATTATTAAGAATTAAGCGCTATTTTTTTAGATCATCTTTTGTTATTATTATTATATATTATTATTATTATTATTATAAATCATAAATTAAAAATCACAAAATCAAATCTAGAATTCAAAATTTCTTATGATATTAAAATAAAAAATTATCCAATGAAAAATCGGCCAAAAATGAAAAGTTTGAAAAAGAAGATGAAAATATACATAGAGATACATTTCGAAAATTTGAGAGAGTGACAGAGATAGATGATAGGAGAGAAGATAAGAAGAGAGATGATGTGAAGCGACAGAGAGAGAAATTAGTTTGTGTATGAGTTAGAAGTTTTAAAAATCAATCCAAATCTTGGGTTGAACCAAATACAATTTTTAGTTGTACGTTAGGCTTTAATGTTTGTATGTTATTGAATTTCATTAAGTTATTAAAAGTATATTAAAAATTTGAATACCTCTAGACTTTCATGGAGTTTTTTAAAATCAATGTTGAATACCACTTGACTTTTTACAACCAGACTTCTATAGATTATACATAAGTCTTGATTAAATACTTCTAGACTTTTAAAATATAAAAATGTAATTAAAAATCAATAAATATCCTAAATTGAATACAACCCCCTTAATGTCTTCTCCTACGGAAAAGTATCCCTCTCCCCTTTCTCACGCTTACATTTGAGAAAATCAACACACATCACTGATTGTTAGTAATTTTAGAAATCAGACTATATTTTATGCTTTTTATAGGATAATTTAACTTTTTTCAATGATCTTACATAATGATTGTTCTTCCTTGGTTTTTAACTCAAAAATAGCAATTTCAGGCAGTAAATCACTAAATATCTTGTGAGACTGTCAAACATGTATTTATTCGTGAGACGGATCAACCTTGCTAATATGTACAATAAAAAGTAATATTTTTTTTACATAAAAAGTAATACTCTTTCATGAGTGACCCAAATAAAATATTTGTCTCATAAAATTGACCCGTGAAAGCGTCCAACATGACTTTTTTGTGTTTTAGGAAATGTTATATGAAGTACTATTTACTGAGTTTACGTTCCATTGCATAAGGAAGATTAAAATGGAGAAAACAAAGAACGGAGACAATGGATTGAAGTTGAAGCGAAAGAAGTTGTGTACAAATTTTCTATCATTTTTACACGTTTCTCGTCTTCTTCGTGTGGACATTTTCCTCTTTTGTCCATCTCTCCTGTAACATACAAGAATCAAACCTTTGGAAAATCCCTATTTCTTAATTTTTTTTGCTATACAGTGCACCGATTTTAAATTTCTTTTGATAATAGTAGTGCAAATACTTTTAGTATTAGTGAGCTTTTTAAAATATGTAAACCATCACTATGAGGTAAAATTTTGTGCAAATGTTATATTTTAAATTTGTATGTTCAAAATAGACTAAAAATTTTGTTATTTGTGTATTTTATTTAAATTAGGAGATTTTAGTAAAGTTAATGTTGGGTTAGAATTTTATAAACTTGCTAATTGGTTTAACATTTTAATTAGCATGATTAATTAATTAATTAAGCATTTTCCCCTAATTAAGCACCCACACACACGTTACACACACTCACACACACTTACATGTTTTTACACACACCATCAGCACACACAACTCACACACACCTTGCCTTCATTTTTTTAAAGAAGATAGCTAGGGTTATTGGTTCTTCCTCTAGCAGCCGCCCCTTCTTCTGAAATTTCCCAGCAATTCCTCGTGCATTTCTTCAAGAAAATCGTGACACGTTCGTCTCGGATCAACCCTCGCATCTTCCCCGCTTCGGTGTCATCATTTCGGTATTTTAAATATCAAAAGGCATGTATAATCTTTTTTTTCTGCATCGATCTTGTTATATTATATGTTCTTATGTTTATTATGTGTAAAAATTTATTTATGTTGTGCAAAGTTTGAGCAAAAATGGTTGGATCGCTTTTGAAAGGATTTTTGGATCTCAAAACTCGAATTTTGCTGTCATTTTAAATACTGCGACTTTTCGGTCGATTTCTGGAAAATCTTCAACATATAAAACGTAGTACTTTTCAATACCTTCGATTTGACAATAATTTTTAATTTTTGGGCAAGAAACGAGTGAATTATGATTGTTTTCGTGGGACTGCTACAACTGCAATTTTCTGAAAATATGTTCTTGATGAATTCGTGAAGTTTAATTGTTGCAGGCTTCGTTGGGAACCGTTGGGTGATCGCTGCTACGTGTAAGTATTGTGAGTATGATGTTGGGATGGTTTTTGGTGTGTCGGTTCGCGTCGATAGGTACTTGATTGCATTAGAAGTCATAGGATACGTTTTGGTGTCAAAATTTCGTGTTTACGGGTTGTGTTGCGTGGTTTGGTGTGCGTCGTCGTTTGGGACGTTCGTACGGGTTTGAGTCAATGCCATAGTAGCCTAGGATGAGTCTCGAGGTGTTGGTTCACGGAACGTATGATTGAGTTAGGAGGAATAAGCCACTAATGTAGTGTTTTTCCCTTGGTTTACCCTTCCTGTAGGTACCCGGACCCAAACCCGGACCCTTACACGGGGTCCGTGCCTTTTTCTTTCGAAATGTGAATTTCCAGCGCCTACACGGACTTGGACCCGGACCTTGTCTTTCAAAAAAAATTTATTTTTTTAGTGATTGTTTTGTGTTTTGATGTAATGATTTAGTACGATGATTAAACGAGGTCAAGTCCTCAGAGATTTAGAACGTCATAAGGAAATTTGTCATTTTGGGTGTGAGCATGACTAATACGTCTAAGTTATGAAAGATAAGTGTTTGAACTCATGTTAGTACGTGCGGCAGTGACCCCAAGCGAGATCCAACGTATCCCTCAACGCCAAGTAAGTATGTTCGACGTGCAAAAGAAAATATTTTATGTTTTTGCGGTATGTTAAATGTCTTGTAACCAATTATGAACGGGTTTCGAAGTCGGTGAACGTGGCCGAGAACCTCTCCACCCCGGTAAAGCATGACCAAGTTTAGATCAGGATTGGAAAGCGGTAAAGCATGACCAGTGACCAATCCACCCGATAAAGCATGATCGGGGATCTCATGTATGTTGTAGTGGTTTAGTCTAATCAGACACATTTATGTATGGGTCACTTGCTTTGAGACATATTTCTACGCAAAATGATGTTATGTATGCTCAAGTATGTTTAAGAAAAGTTTTATGATGATGGCACGTCTACGTTTATGCTACTACGTTCAAGCTTCAAATATGTTTATGCTCTTACGTTCAAGTTTCAAGTATGTTTATGCTATTACGTTCAAATTTCAAGTATGTAAGCCCTACTTTAAATATGCATGTAGTTTTATTATGTAGTACTTGCTATCTCCAGTTTATACATGTTGAGTGTTTAGACTCACTAGACTTGATCGATGCAGGTAAGGATGACTTTGAGAAGACGAGGGTTGGGGACCAATGAGCCGGCTTGGACTGCACAAAAGGCTAAACCCGAGGACCGCCAATGTTTTAAGATTTGATGTATGAAAATTTTAATACTCTGATTTCACGTTATGGTTTACGCTGTTTAAACAAGTATTTTTCTTTAGCAAACTTTATTTGTGATCTCTTTTATAGCAAATATTTTGGATGGACAGTTTATTGATGATCGCAATTTGAAAGTTTATTTTGTATCTAAGAAAATTTTTAATTTTTCCGCAAATTTTAAAATAATTCAAAAACTATGGTATGTTACACTTGGTATCAGAGCGGTGTTCTTGTAAAAGGTTATGCCTACTGCAGTTGCGAGAAGCTCACGAAGTCACATCTCTAGTCTGTAAGTTTTGAAGTTTTAAATTCTTTCATGTATTATACATCAAGTCATGATTTCAGCATTGGCATGTTTGAGTTAAAATTTACGTGCATCTTATGATATTAGTATTATGTTCATGCATGTTGGGTTTACATGTTGGATAAATGTTGGAACAGTATGCCTCCCAGACGTAGGATTGTGCTTGAAGCAGGCAATGAGAATACGGAAGCCCATGATGGGGAGAGGGTCACTCCTCCTCGTCCACCCCCAGATATGCAGGCTCAAATGCTTGTAGAGATGACTCAGTTCTTCGCACAGTTTGCGAGAAACCATGCTGCAGTGGACATAGGGGCGAGGCCCAGGCCTGAGGCCGTGTATGAGAGATTCAAGAGGATGGATCCAAAGGAGTTCTCGGGGACTACTGACCCGATGATAGCTGAAGGATGGATTAAGTCCATCGAGGTAATCTTTGCGTTTATGGAGCTGCAGGATGTAGACAGGGTCAGGTGTGCCACATTCTTTCTGACCGGAGACGCCAGCCTATGGTGGGAAAGTGCGTCAGTGTCAGTGAACTTGCAAACACTGACGTGGAATGGGTTCAAGGAGGTTTTCTACTCCAATTACTTCACTGAGGAAGTACGCTCCCGCCTGACAAGGGAGTTCATGTCGCTATGGCGGAGAGATAGCAGCGTGGCAGACTTTGTCAGGAAGTTTGAGAGGGGGTGTCACTTTGTACCCCTATCACAAATGATGCTCGGGAGAAGCTGAGGCATTTTATGGATGGGTTACAGCCAATCTTACGACGTGATGTTCGAGTTGCTGGTCCGACTACTTATGCAGTTGTCATATCGAGAGCTTTGGCGGCAGAGCAGAACCAGAGGGACATTGAGGTCGATACGCAGGGCAAGAGGCCCTATCAGGAACCTCAGTAGCAGCAGCATCGACCCCAGTTCAAGAGGCCTTTCCAAGGACATCAGGGGAAGAGGCCATTCCAGGGACCGCCGAAAGGCAAGGGTCCTATCCCTAAGCAGAAGGCTCTACAGAAACCCACTGAGTATCCAGTGTGCCCGAAGTGCCACTACCAGCATCCTAGACAGTGTTTAATGGGATCGGGCAAATGCTTCGAGTGCTGAACCAGCGATCATATGTTGAAAGACTGCCCACAGTGGAGGCAACCGACCCAGGGAAGAGTGTTCGCCATGCAGGCGAGGAGGCAAACCTAGACACGACCTTGTTGACTGGTAACTTATTTATTTCAGCACTGTGTTATTTTTGCTATGCTTGTTCCGAATGTGTTTTTGGGAATATTAGGGTGCTAGTTAATATTTTGGTGGCTTGGGATAGAAATTTTTCTGCTATGCATGAAGTTAAGATTAAAATTTTGGGATATAAGTTTTGTGTGTTGTGCCAACGTCTCTCAGGAAATATTTTCATAAATAGAGTAGCTACGAAGGCCCTGATAGATTCAGGGGCCACACACTCTTTTATTTCGGAGACGTTCGCTAATCATCTGGACGTCAAGTCTATTGGACTCGACGCATGCTATTCAGTGACAGTCCCATCATGGGAAGAGCTATCAGCTACTAGCGTGGTCAGAGACATTGATCTGGAACTGTAGGGCCACCTAGTGTATGCCGACCTGATTGTGTTGCCGATGCCAGAGTTTGATATCATTTTTGGAATGAACTGGCTGACGAAGAACAGAGTTCTTATTGACTTTCAGAAAAGGTCAGTGTTAGTAAGACCGTTGGGCATAGAGCAATTTCTCTTCGAGCCGAATACATTGAGGAGTTTCCCTCTCATGATCTCCTACATGCAAGCGTGGAGATTCATTCACAAGGGTTGTCAGGCTATCTTAGCCAGCATTATTTCAGCGCCTGACGCACTCACTCCGTCATTATCTGATGTACCAGTAGTTAGAGATATACCTGACGTTTTTCTAGATGACGTCACAGGCCTTCCATGAGAGAGAGAGAGGTGGAGTTTTCCAATGACCTTGTGCCAGGCACTGTGCCAATCTCTAAGGCACCGTACCGTTTAGCTCCAACTGAAATGTTAGATCTCAAGCAGCAGATTCAGGAGCTACTAGATAAGGAATTCATCCGCCCTAGTTTCTCACCATGGGACGCACCAGTGCTCTTCGTTAAGAAGAAAGATGGGAGCATGAGATTGTGTATCAATTACCGAGAACTGAAAAAGGTAACGATCAAAAATAAATACCCACTACCAAGTATCGAGGACTTGGTCGATCAGTTGCAGGGGGTTACAGTGTTCTCTAAGATAGATCTGCGATCTGGGTATCATCATCTGAAGGTAAAAGAAGCAGATGTTCATAAGACAGCCTTCAGAACTAGATATGGGCATTATGAGTTCTTAGTAATGCCGTTTGGACTGACGAATGCTCCAGCGATTTTTATGGACCTCATGAACCGAGTATTTCAGCCCTACCTAGATCAGTTCTTCACAGTGTTTATTGACGACATTCTCATTTACTCTAAGAGCCATGAGGAGCACAGTCAGCACTTGGGTACAGTTTGCAGGTCTTGCAGAGTCGCAAGTTGTTTGCAAAATTCAGTAAGTGTGAATTCTGGTTGGAGAAGGTAGCGTTTTTGTGTCATATAATATCTAGCAGTGGTATTGAGGTGGATCCAGCTAAGGTAGCAGCAGTTAAAGAATGGGTTGAACCGAAAAATGCTTCAGAGATCCACAGTTTCCTAAGCCTAGCAAGCTACTACAGGAAATTATTCAGGGATTTTCGTCGATAGTGGTGCCACTCATTTCATTGACCAAGAAAAATGCTAAATTCATTTGAAGTGATGAGTGCCAGAAGAGCTTTGATACTTTGAAGCGAGCTCTTATTTCAGCGCCAGTATTAGCCATGTCAGCAGGGCAAGGAAATTTTGTGTGATACACCGATGCTTGTAAACTCGGTTTAGGTGCAGTTTTGATGCAGCATGGTCGGGTTATAGCTTATGCCTCCAGACAGTTGAAGGTACATGAGAAGAACTACCCGACTCATGATCTCGAGTTAGCAGCCGTTGTCTTTGCGTAGATGATTTGGAGACATTATTTGTACGGCGAGAAGTGCCAGATATTTACTGATCACAAAAGTCTCAAGTATTTTTACACGCAGAAAGAGTTAAATATGAGACAAAAACGATGGTTGGAATTAGTGAAAGACTACGATTGTGAAATTAGCTACCATCCGGGGAAAGCTAATGTTGTGGCAGACGCCTTGAGCAGAAAAGTTACAGTCATAGCACAGTTGTCAGTGCAGAGATCTCTTCAATCAGAGATTCAGATATTTGGGTTAAAGGTTTATCCTTAGGGCAGATCTCCTAAGCTGTCTAATCTGACGGTCCAGTCTTCCTTGCGAGACCGAATCCGTGCATGTTAGTCTTCAGCTAAACAGTTACAGAAATGGAGACTGAAGGATGAAGCCAAGGGCAGTGTACTCTACACAGTGTCTGATGTTATTGTGAAATACAGAGGGAGAATGTGAGTGCCTCGTGTTGATTTGATCAGAGAGGATATTCTGACAGAGGCACATGAATCTCCTATTCGGTCCACCCAGGAGGTACTAAGATGTGCAAGGATTTGCAGATTATGTATTGGTGGCCAGGTATGAAGCGAGACATCCACCGATTTGTATCTGAATGTCTCACTTGTCAGCAGGTGAAGGCAGAGCATCAGAAGCCAGCAGGGATGCTTAAGCCACTCCCCTATCCCCGATTGGAAGTGGGAGAATATCACCATGGACTTCGTTGTTGGTTTGCCGAGGTCAGTCAGAGGATCCAATGCCATTTGGGTTATAGTGAATCGACTTACTAATTTGGCACACTTCTTGCCAGTGAAGACGATTTTCTCCATGACGCAGTATGCGGAGCTCTATATCAGGGAGATAGTTCGATTGCACGGGATCCCAGTTTCTATTGTGTCCAACAGGGACCCGAGGTTTACATCGTCCTTTTAAAAGAATTTACATGCAGCCATGGGGACGAAGTTGCTATTTTGTACACCTTTTCACCCACAGACATATCGCCATTCTGAGCGAGTGATTCAGATTTTGGAGGATTTTATTGCGAGCCTGTATGATCGATTTCCATGGGACTTGGGAATCGAATCTACCTCTAGTGGAGACTACGAGGTACTGTATGGAAGGAAGTGCAGATCACTGATTCATTGGGATGAGGTCGGTAAGAGTTCAGAACTTGGTCCAGATATTGTTCATCAAACTACAGATCTGGTGGTCAAGATCCGAGACAGGATGAAGACCGCACAGAGTCGTCAAAAAAGTTATGTTGACAAGAGGAGAAGGGATCTTGAGTTTGCCGTAGGAGATCACGTTTTCGTAAAGATAGTACACCTATGAAGGGTGTTATGAGGTTTGAGTAGAGAGGCAAGCTTAGTCCGAGATTTATTGGACCGTTCGAGATTCTTGACAGAGTTGGGACACTAGCTTATCGTGTAGCTCTACCGCTGAATCTGGTCGGAGTACACAATGTGTTCCACGTCTCGATGCCGAGGAAGTACCTAGCAAATCCTTCACATGCCTTGAGTTTTGAGTCTTTGCAGCTTGCTCCGGATATGTCGTATGAGGAAAGACCTGTCCAAATCCTAGACCGAAAGAAATGGAGACTTCGGAACAAAGTGACCAGGATGGTCAAAGTCCGGTGGCTAAAACAATCAGTAGAGGAGGCCACTTGGAAGACTGAGGCAGATATGAGAATTCTCTATCCGAAACTGTTTGGTAAGATTTAATTTCGAGGACAAAATTTATTTAAGTGGGGGAGGAACTGTAGAGCCCAAATTCAGTACACGTAAAACCCTTGCATTTATTTAAATTGTTTACTTAAAGTTTAAATTGATTTTAGCGATGCATGATTTAATTAATTGCATTATTTTTAAATTATTTATGTTTATGTGATGCACGTTAAAATGTTTCTCGAGTTTCATGTTTCAGGCAATTATTCGATACGGGATTGAGGAAAAGAGGCCGGCGACAATTTTGGCAATTTTAAAATGTCATATTTTATTTTAAGTTAAGAATGATGCATTTTAAATTATTTATTTAGTTTTTAGCATTTTTAAAGCCTAATTTAATTTATGAGGTGATTTTAAAATTTTAAATTTTTAAAGATTTGCCACTTGTGTATTTTATTTAAATTAGGAGATTTTAGTAAAGTTAATGTTGAGTTAGAATTTTATTAACTTATTAATTGGTTAACATTTTAATTAACATGATTAATTAATTAATTAAGAATTTTCCCCTAATTAAAATCCCGCACACACGTTACACACACTCACACACGCTTACATGTTTTTACACACACTATCATCACACACAATTCACGCACACCTTTCCTTCTTTTTTTTTTAATGAAGATAGCTCGGGTTCTTTGTTCTTCCTCTAGCAGCCGCCCCTTCTTCTGAAATTTTCCAGCAATTCCTCGTGCATTTCTTCAAGAAAATCGTGTCACGTTCGTCCCGGATCAACCCTCGCATCTTCCCCGCTTCGGTGTCGTCGTTTCGGTATTTTAAATATCAAAAGACATGTATAATCTTTTGTTTCTGCATCGATCTTGTTATATTATATGTTCTTATGTTAATTATGTGTAAAAATTTATTTATGTTGTGCAAAGTTTAATAAAAAATGATTGGATCGCTTTTGAAAGGATTTTTGGATCTTAAAACTCAAAATTTACTGTCATTTTAAATACTGCGACTTTTCGATCGATTTCTGGAAAAACTTTCAACATATAAAACATAGTTCTTTTTGATACCTTCGATTTGACGGTAAATTCGTAATTTTTGAACAGGAAACGAATGAGTTATGATCATTTTCGTGGGATTGCTCAAACTGTAATTTTCTGAAAATATATTCTTGATGAATTCGTGAAGTTTAATTGTTGCAGACTTCGTTGGGAACCGTTGGGTGATCGCTGCTGCGTTTAAGTATTGTGAGTATGATGTTGGGATGGTTTTTGGTGTGTCGGTTCCCGTCGATAGGCACTTGATTGCATTAGAAGTCGTACGATGCGTTTTGGTGTCAAAATTTCATGTTTACGGGTTGTGTTGCGTGGTTTGGTGTGCGTCGTCGTTTGGGACGTTCGTACAGGTTTGAGTCATTGCCATAGTAGCCTAGGATGTGTCTCGAGGTGTTGGTTCACGGAACGCATGATTGAGTTAGGAGGAATAAGCCACTAATGTAGTGTTTTTCCCTTGGTTTACCCTTCCTGCAGGTACACGGACCCAAACCAGGACCCTTACACGGGGTCCGTGCCTTTTTCCTTTCGAAATGTGATTTTCCAGCGCTTACACGGACTTGGACCCGGACCCTTATATGGGGTCCGTGTCTTCCAAAAAAAAATTATTTTTTTTAGGGATTGTTTTGGGGGTTGATGTCATGATTTAGTACGATGATTTAACGAGGTCAAGTCCTCAGAGATTTAGAACGTCATAAGGAAATTTGTCATTTTTGGGTGTGAGCATGACTTATACGTCTTAGTTATGAAAGATAAGTATTTGAATTCATGTTTGTACGTGCAGCAGTAACCCAAGCGAGATCCAACGAATCTCTCAACGCCAAGTAAGTATGTTCGATGTATAAAAGAAAATATTTTATGTTTTTGAGGTATGCTAAATGTCTTGTGACCAATTATGAAGGGGTTTCGAAGTCGTTGAACGTGGCCGAGAACCTCTCCACCCCGGTAAAGCATGACCAGGTTTAGATCAGGATTGGAAAGCAGTAAAGCATGACCAGTGACCAATCCGGTAAAACATGACCGGGGATCTTATGTATGTGGTAGTGGTCTAGTCTGATCAGACACATTTATGTATGGGTCACTTGCTTTGAAACATATTTCTACGCAAAATGATGTTATGTATGCTCAAGTATGTATGATGCAAGTATGTTTAAGAAAAGTTTTATGATGATGGCATGTCTACATTTGTGCTACTACGTTCAAGTTTCAAGTTTGTTTATGCTATTACGTTCAAGTTTCATTGTTTATTATGTGATATCTTTTATTGCAAATATTTTGGATGAACAATTTATTAATGATCGCAATTTGAAAGTTTATTTTGTATTTAAGAAAATTTTTAATTTTTCCGCAAATTTTAAAATAGTTCAAAAAGATCGATACGTTACAAAACAAATTAGGACCGCGATTCATTACCTATAGACACATCACCAAGTTATGAAAGAATGGGGCTTATTTTTCAAAATCAATGACATGAGGCCTAACCGGTTTGCACGACACGTTCCAGCTCGTTGAAATTTGATATATAAATTGTTATTATCATCTTTTGAATATAAAGATTTATTAAGTATATATTTTTCATCAACATGTTCAAGCTTGTGATATTTATTTGTTTTCAAATCAATTGAAAATATGAACTAGTGTTTGTGAAATTTTGTAAGTGTTTAATGATGCTAGTGATCAATTATCTTGTGTTTATTATCATACTTCTCATTTAGTTTTAACACATTGTTGCAACATTGCAGGTATTTTTAATGAACATATTAAATCTAGTGATGATGATTTATTTCAGTGTATTTATGTCATTAAAGAAAAATGAAAAAAAAATTAGAAATTTCTGAAATATTTTTATGTGCTTTTATTTTAGGATAAATTTAGATCCTAGAATTAAATTAGATGGTTTAAAATGAAATTTTAATATTATATTATGTTTTTTTAGACCCTACTATAGAAACGATTTTATCTATCTCATTGACTTTTTAATATTAAAACTCATTCATATGATATTTATAATGAATATAATACCAAATATGATAGACAAATTGTTCCACATAAAATACAATTCATTACCACTAATAATATCACTTCTAAACTTACTAAAACACAACATTTATTAAGGTAACGAAGAAACATCCACGATGATCCTCAAGTTCCAGTCAAGAACTTGAAAATTATTTTACCTCTACTTTTGATTTTAATAATGTGGTGTCTGAAGTAAATATCACAATATGTTGATTTAGTAACGTGACATTACTAAATAATTAACAATTTTTAAAAAATGAAATATGACATATCTTAGTTATAAGAAGTAAAAATGATTTGAAATTTAGATATAACATAGAAAATTCAAAGATATAAAAGTTTCAAGTTTTGAGTTTAGGAAAATTTGATTGTTTGACTGGTCTAAAAAGATATATGGGTGTTAAAAATGTTAAATATTATATATTATATTATATTAATATATAATATATAATATTAAAAAAAATAAAAAAAAAAGAAGATAAATTTGAAAACATACGTGAATGAATTCATTTACAGAAAGTTTAAAGAAGAGAGAAGAAACAAAACAAGGTTTTCAATTTTCTTTTCGATCTTGCGATTTATCGGTTTATTCAATCGACGAATCGACTTCAGTTCTGTAATCGTGGACACGAGGTCTTCGGTCTGAGGTATAAATTTTATATTTTTGGTGAAGTTTGAAATTCTTCGATTTCTGGATTAAATCCGATAAATTGTTAAAGCATACAGAAACTGAATATTGTTGAGTAGTGTATGATTTTAACGAAGAAGAGAAGATTATAGTTGTGTTATTTTGAATTATTCTTAATTTATTATAATTAGAGATTTTAATCGTTGGGTTGAAATTGGAGAGTTGTTTGTCAGTTGTTATTAATTCATATTATATATTCGGAGTTTACGAAGTATAGGCTATATGTTGATATAAAATTTTCTTAGTGTAATGGATGTTTTAAAATAGCCTATTTTTAAAAGTCAATCGATTAGAGTGTATCTGATGTTAGTATTATGAATTAAATACACCGGAATATTAAACCTTGAACGATAAGAATTTATAATCGAGTTTTTTGTGTTGAATTGATTGTTGTTGGGCTATTTGATGATATATAATGAGGTTGTTATGATTGTGTTGATACAGTGACAATGATCTGATAATTGTTGTTGAATTATTTAGATACATCATAAGCCTCATGATCAAAGAAATAGTTAGATTTTATATATACTCGATTATTAAGTATGTGTTGACCTACGAGCATAAGCTGTTATTGTTTAGTATTGATGAATACCGTTGTGTTGAACGATGCTAGGTCATCGGAAGTGAGTGATTTGATCTTATATCTATTGTTGTTTATTGTTGTTGATGTTGTTGACTGTCGTTCATTGGGAGACGTGTTGTTGATGTTGTTCGATCGACGATATTGTTGTCGTCGAAGTATGGGTGCGATGTGTCGTTGATGTTGTTCGATCGAAGATATTGTCCGATCGAAGATATTGTCGTCGCCGTATAGGGGTGCGACGTATCATTGATGTTGTTGTTGCAGTAGTATGGGAGTGATGTTGATGGTTTGATTGTCCAGAAAAAGGAAAAAGGATATTTCTATTATGATTTTAGTTATATTTTAAGTTGTTATTAATATAATTGTTATGTATTTCAATGCTATGAGTTGTGTATGCTCATCCTTTGAGAGCTGTTTCTGTTGGACATGTTACAAGACTAGTGCTGAGACATGATAGAGGTGAAGGACTAGGTGTGTCTAATCAAAGAAGACATGTAGTTGATAGTGGATAGAGACAATATAGATCATTGTTGTATTCGAGTTATGTGTGTATTTATTATACTGCTTCTGCTACACTAGTGTAGATAGAGTGATGATTGCACTATTTTGTCATATATGCATTATATTATTACATTGTTGAAAAAAAATTATGCATATGACGTCACATATTGTATGATTACGTGACGAGGTTTGCGCGCCACAATAATGCAAATGAGGAAACTTTCGATATTTTGTGACCATCAAAAAACACAAAATACATCCAATTTTGTCTGTAATGGCAAAAGAAATCCTAGCATGTCCCATTTGAACGGTTGTAGTGGAACAAGCTTTTAGTATCAGAGGAAATACATTGGATGAGAGACGTTCTATCTTAAGGTTGGAAAATTTGAAAGCTCAATGTTTGCTCAATGATTAGTTAAAGGCTGCTAGCCGAACACTGTTAGAGTAGGTGCACGTCGAGCCAAGTGTTGGCCGAGTGTTCACAATGAAACTCTATGTATAAACAGTCTTTATTTTAATAATATTTGAAATTATTGTTTTGGCACATCTTTATCTGTATACCCATGCTAGTTGCATAGATAAAGCCCTTGAATATACAAATAGTAGAAAGAATATGGGATGCTCATATGATGAGTATCATGAAACTCATATTTGGAATACTGTATATTCTAAACGGTTCCTAGTCGATTCAGCCGCCGCCAAGAAGGATATAGGCCGCTCGAGCTTGAGACTAGTATCTGCGATGTGAGTACCATGTTTCATTGGTAGGGGACATTGTGATGTCCGAGCATGCAGATAGGTGCTCCTGGTAGAGTGCACTGAACAACCCTCCATTAAAGGACTTTCCAAGTGGTTCTCACTTATCGAGTGGAAAAGTCCTAGTTTATGGTTGTACACCATTAGTCCTTATGACCCGGGACAACATTGAGACTCTATGTGCTAGAATTACACTTTGACTTGTTTACCGACTCTCATGGGGTCATCAGGTGGCAAGGTTGGGTGTTCTGTC
>NC_133309.1:4139323-4191120 GCF_012295235.1 Primulina huaijiensis
GTACAAAACTTTGACAATGTCTTCGATACGCAACCCGCTATCCGCCATTCTCGAAAAACATGTGTTAACCGGACCTAACTATCTCACTTGGCTAAGAAATCTGAAAATCGTCCTAAACTCGGAAAGGATTGCATATACACTGACTGAGTCGCCCCCTGCTGAGGCCCCGACTGACTGCACTCCCGAGGAATTGCAGACCTACAAGGAATGGTGTGACCATGACTTGAAGGCGAAGTGTTATATGCAGGCTTCTATGAACGATGAGCTGCAGAGGCGTTTCGAGGATGCAAAGAATGCTGCTGACATTCATTTGCACCTCAAGGAGCTCTTTGGTGAGCAAACTCGGCCTCTTAGGCATGCTACCGTCAAGGAGCTAATCACTTTGCGCATGCGAGATGGGGCTTCGGTCCATGAGCATGGCCTAAAGCTGATTGGGCTCGTGGATAAGCTTGTGGGCATGGATCTTGCATTGCCATCGGAGCTGACCACCGACGTGTTGCTTTTGTCGCTGCCTAGCTCGTTTGATCCTTTTGTGGTGAACTTCAACATGAACAAGATGGAGCCGACCCTTGAGGAGTTGGTGAACATGCTTGTGACTTTTGAGTCCACTATCAAGAAAGAGAAGCCGGTTCTTTTTGTGGGCTCTTCATCTGGTACGAAGACCGGTCCACCTGGGAAGGGAAAGAAGCGTTCTTTCCAACGTCCCAAGAAGAACGTGCCCTTGAAGAGGCAGTCTCCGAGTCCCGCTGTGGCAGCCACACCAGTGAAGGCTGACAAGACTGTTGACATCTGTCATCACTGCAAGAAGCCTGGACATTGGAGGCGTAACTGCAGGGAATATCTTGCCCAGAAGGGTTCTGGAAAAGGTATGTTCTATATTGAAGTAAATATCTCAATTAACTCTACTTCTTGGGTATTGGATACCGGCTGTGGCTCACATCTCTGTAATGATTTGCAGGTGATGGGAAGAAGTAGGAGGCTCAGAGAGGGTGAGACCTTCTTGAGGATGGGCAATGGAGCAAGGGTTGCTGCCAAGGCTATAGGAGATGTTTACTTGCTTTTGAACAATGATTTTAAGTTTATTTTGAGAGACGTTTTGTTTGTACCGGAGTTGGTGAAAAACATTATTTCCATTTCTATGCTAGATAAAGATGGATATTCTTGTTTATTTAGCAAAGGTGTTTGCAACATTTACAAGAATGAATGTTTAATTGGTACTGGAGAACTTGAAAACGATCTCTACACCTTAAAATTGAAAGATATTCCACTAAACAATGTCCAAGCAATAACAACAACAAACAAGCGCAAGCAAGATACTCTTAATATGGCACAATTATGGCATGCTCGATTAGGACATATTTCCCTAAGAAGGATGAACAAGCTAGTGGGAGTTGGCATGTTTGATATGTCTGATATTAATGCTCTCACGACTTGTGAATCCTGTCTAAAAGGAAAGATGACCAAAATTCCCTTTAAGGGCCATGTGGAGCGAGCCATAGGGTTATTGGATTTGATCCATACCGACGTGTGCGGTCCACTTAGCATCACCACTAAGCATGGACATGCCTACTTCATCACCTTTACCGATGACTTTTCGAGGTATGGGTATGTGTATTTGATGAAATACAAGTCTGAAGCCTTTGAAAGGTTCAAAGAATTCAGAAGTGAAGTAGAGAAGCAGTTGGGACGAAGCATCAAGACACTTCGATCGGATCGAGGTGGTGAGTACTTGAGTGCCGAGTTCCAAGAGTATCTTAGGGAGAATGGGATTCTCTCGCAGTGGACTCCGCCCGCTACACCACAATTGAATGGTGTTTCGGAGCGTCGTAACCGAACTTTGATGGACATGGTTCGGTCTATGATGGGGTTCACGGAGTTGCCGCCATCCTTTTGGGGATATGCGCTTGAGACAGCGGCACTGTTGTTGAACAATGTCCATACAAAGGCAGTTGATAAGACACCATATGAGATATGGATGGGTAAGCCTCCAAAATATTCTTATCTTAGAATATGGGGGTGCCCTGCTTACGTGAAGCAGGCAGTGGGAGATAAATTGGATAGTCGATCCATTTTATGCTACTTTGTGGGATATCCAAGGAATTCAGTTGGATATTATTTCTATCATCCCCAAGAAACAAAGGTGTTTGTTTCTAGGAATGCAACCTTTTTGGAAAAGGAATTTCTATTAGATAGAAAAGGCGAGATGATAGAACTCGAAGAGGTTCGAGAGACACCCACAGTTGTAGAACCCACACCCGAGGAGCCAAGTGAGGAGATACAAGCTCCTAGAAGATCCGAGAGAGTCTCGAGACCACCTATGAGGTATGGTCTGCTTCTTGAAGAGGGCCATGATGAGCCTAACCTTGGATGTGATCCAAGGACCTTCAAGGAAGCGTTATCTGATGCCGATTCATCCAAGTGGCTTGAAGCAATGGAATCTGAGATGAATTCCATGCATTCGAACCAAGTGTGGAATCTTGTAGATCCACCTGAGGGAACTGTTCCCATAGGGTGTAAATGGATTTACAAGAGGAAACTTGGGGCGGATGGGAAGGTATTGACCTTCAAGGCGCGACTGGTAGCAAAAGGGTATACTCAAAGACAAGGTGTTGACTATGAGGAAACCTTTTCTCCAGTTGCAATGTTCAAGTCCATAAGGATATTGCTAGCCATAGCTGCATGGTATGACTATGAGATATGGCAGATGGATGTTAAGACAGCCTTTCTTAATGGGGATATTAAGGAAGAGATTTACATGTCTCAACCCGAAGGGTTTACATCTATCGGAAGTGAGCATATGGTATGCAAACTTCAGAGATCTATTTATGGTCTAAAGCAAGCATCTAGGAGTTGGAACCTCAGATTCGATAGTACAATCAAAGAGTTTGGTTTTACTAAGAATCCTGAGGAACCATGTGTATACAAGAAGGTCAGTGGGAGTGCTGTGACATTCCTTGTGCTTTATGTTGATGACATTCTACTCATTGGGAATGATGTAGGAATGTTGCAATCAACTAAGATATGGTTAGCAAGTAAGTTCTCGATGCAGGACTTGGGTGAAGCATCTTTTGTATTAGGAATACAGATCTATAGAGATAGATCAAGAAGATTGCTTGGTCTCACCCAGTCCACATACATTGATACCATCGTGAAGCGGTTCTCGATGGATGAGTCCAAGAGAGGACATCTACCAATGTGTCATGGCGTGTCCCTATCCAAGTCTATGTCTCCCAAGACTGATGCAGAGATAGCGGCGATGACACGCATTCCGTATGCTTCGGCTATTGGTAGTATCATGTATGGGATGATATCTACACGTCCTGACGTGGCATTTGCACTAAGTGTAGTGAGTAGATATCAATCCAACCCTGGTCTTCCACACTGGAAAGCTGTGAAAGACATCCTCAAGTATTTGAGAAGGACCAATAAGTTGTTCTTGGTCTATGGGGGTGGAGAACTGAAATTGGAAGGCTATACCGACTCTAGCTTCCAAAGCGATATCGATGACTCGAAGTCAACCTCTGGATTCATATTCATGCTCAATGGTGGTGCTGTCTCTTGGAAGAGTTCCAAGCAAGACAGTACTGCGGATTCCACCACTGAGGCCGAATATATTGCTGCATCAGCTGCAGCAAAGGAGGCTGTTTGGATTAGGAATTTCGTCCAAGAGTTGGGCGTCATTCCTAATGGAGTTGCTCCTATCCCGGTGATGTGTGACAACACGGGAGCCATAGCTCAGGCGAAGGAGCCAAGGTCTCATCAGAAGTCCAAACATGTATTGAGAAAGTACCACATCCTCCGAGAGATTGTGGAAAGAGGAGAAGTGTCGATCGACAAAGTCGGCTCCGCAGATAATGTTGCTGATCCACTAACTAAGCCTTTACCGGGACCATTATTCGAGAAGCATCGCGAATCAATGGGTTTGAAGTATATGGGTAGTTGGCTCTAGTGCAAGTGGGAGATTGTTAGAGTAGGTGCACGTCGAGCCAAGTGTTGGCCGAGTGTTCACAATGAAACTCTATGTATAAACAGTCTTTATTTTAATAATATTTGAAATTATTGTTTTGGCACATCTTTATCTGTATACCCATGCTAGTTGCATAGATAAAGCCCTTGAATATACAAATAGTAGAAAGAATATGGGATGCTCATATGATGAGTATCATGAAACTCATATTTGGAATACTGTATATTCTAAACGGTTCCTAGTCGATTCAGCCGCCGCTAAGAAGGATATAGGCCGCTCGAGCTTGAGACTAGTATCTGCGATGTGAGTACCATGTTTCATTGGTAGGGGACATTGTGATGTCCGAGCATGCAGATAGGTGCTCCTGGTAGAGTGCACTGAACAACCCTCCATTAAAGGACTTTCCAAGTGGTTCTCACTTATCGAGTGGAAAAGTCCTAGTTTATGGTTGTACACCATTAGTCCTTATGACCCGGGACAACATTGAGACTCTATGTGCTAGAATTACACTTTGACTTGTTTACCGACTCTCATGGGGTCATCAGGTGGCAAGGTTGGGTGTTCTGTCGAAACATATAGGAGTCGATGCATTGTAGTCGGGGATTCACCGCTTACCTACGGGTATGGATATCCTATGTGTTTTTCATGTATATGTAGTTTGAAATCTCTGATCAGAGTATGGTGGTAATTATGAAAGGGGTTTCATAGATTACACCATCGATGCAACTACGACATGACACATAGTATCGATTCATTGACAACTCTCGATAAACCAATGGTTGTCGAATCGGTCGGGATATATGAGATGAAGGGACCGTACTGTACGCTAACCATAATTGAATGGTTCTTGCAGGCACTATCATTTGATACCTAGGGAATCATGTAAGCGATGCTGCTAGACGTTTAACATGATTGGTTGGGTACTATCAGACTTGAGTTCTGACGTTCTTATTATCAAGGAGTTGATAAGTAAGAATGGAGCAATTGGGGTATGCTCGAATAAGGACATGTTTAGTCCGAATCACATGGAGATGTGAACCCGCGGCTAGTTGTATCAATGAACCATTGAGGGCCACACAAGTACTAGCTTTCTAGATCCCGATGAGAAGTAAAATAGTTCAATGTGTTGAACGGCTTATAAATGAGTTTATAAGCGTAAAGAAAATGGAAGTATGACTTCTATGAGAGAAATGTAAATTTTAATTTATGGAAGTGTTCCTAAATTAAAATTTGGCCAAGTAAATAATGTATTTGAAAATTGTGATTTTCATAAACATTATTATGGACTAAATTAAATTAATTCAAGTGTTGAATTAATTAAACACTAGTGGACCTAGTAGAGTCCAAATAATTAAATTAATTCAAGTGTTGGATTAATTAAATCATATGGAGTCTTGTAGAGCTCAATTAAAATAATTATTTAACTAGTGGGACTTGGGTAAATTCAAGTAATGTTTAATTAGTCTCAAATATGTTTGAGATAATTAAATTTAGTCCATGGTTTTTAATTTGATTAAAAACCATATAATATACATGCATGGGAGGTGAAAGGTTGGGAGACTACTTTTTGTGTTTTCAAGGCATGGCATGCAACTTTTGTTTTTGCTTTTCTCACAACCAAGACAAGAAAATTAAGACACACTCCTTCCCTCCCACTCTCCACCTTGGCCGAAATTTTCAATTTTTCTCTCCAAGTTTTTCTCTCATTTTTCTTCTTCAAGTGTTGAGGAAGAAATATTCTTCTCATTGAAAAATCTTCTTGTTTTTCTAGTGCAAAACAAGAAGGGATTTACCTAGCAAGTGGTGGGCCTAATTTTGAAGGTTGGAAGCTTGTAGATTAGTCATCCTTTGAAGAGCTAAGGTGTTTACACCTTAGTTGGAGCCATACATCAATCCTTGTGATTGATAGGTACATTTCTTAACACACTATGAATGTCATTTTATGTTTATTGTATTTGCTACACAAGAATGTTGGTGGCCGAAATTTTTATGCTAAAATCAAAATTTTTGTGCTTCCGTTGCGCTTCCGGTCACCGTAACCGATCCCCTTTCAAACACAACATATTAAAGGTGATGAAGAAGACCAAGACGAAACTGATTGAACATTCGGGACAACGACGAGATGAAATGTTAGTGATTAAGCATGTCACTCCTAAAGTGTAAAGATAAGCGAACTACTTGGGCTTTGATTCATCTACATCAAAAGAGGAATTGTAAGCAACTTATATAGTTGTCTCAATGCGAAATTTCGTCAAGATTTATAGTGCGATTTAAATAATAATTTATTTAAAAAAACAAAAAGTTTGAATCATACCCGGACCCAAAATCGAACCACCGGGTCCATAACCCGGGCCGTAACTAGGACGGTTATGGTTAAAAATTCTTGGGTAATAAACGTGTTGAAAATGATAATTTAATATAGTGAAGATAAAGTGAAATCGTACCTTTAGATTCTTATTCTCACTGATTTAAAATCGTTTGCGTCGTTTCATTAATTTTAGTTCATAATCAACAACAAACGTTCTATTAAATTTTATAAATAAAGTACAATTATTTTAATTGTGGTAGTTAATTTAAAATTAGATTGCACTCCATGTGTGATCGATATATGTGCTCAATCGAGTTCTAAAATTTGACACCGTACACTTGCAGGTACCAATTATTGCAACAGAAGGGAGCGAAAACATCCAGTAGATTGTTCGTACGGACTTAATAGAAAAGATATTTCCACTTAAAATCTGAAATAGTTTGGTGTTCAGCATTTAGAACACAATGATAAATAAATCTAAACATCTTATGTATGGATTTAAATCATACGACGTTCAAGTCGTGTTTGGAATGTCTAAGCTAAAAATTTTAAATTTTTGTTGTGCTTTGAGCGAGAGAAATGATGGTTGTGAAAGAAGGTCTTCAGGCTGCGATCCAATATGAATGAAGGCAATGTACTCATGAAATAGCTCATATCCTTGTTTCAAGTGGATTTTCGAATAGGAAGCTTTTTGACTTTTGGGAGTCATGCCTTTTATTTTTTTATCCTTTTGTAAAAAAAAACTCAAGATCCATAATTCAATAATTTATTAGGGAAAAAGGAAAAGAGATTACTTACAAGTTTAAGATCGTACTATTTTTTGACACACAATATTTGTTTACATTGAATTCCGTTGAATTTTCCAACTGAAAATATCTAAATATTGCCTACCATTTATTTACATATATTTGCTTTAAAAATTATCGATTTAAAAATAAAATAACGGAAAAATTAGTTTAGAAAATTTTTCTGTATAAAGAATCTTTCTAGTTTTTATTTCCTTAAAAAACCATTATAACAGTTTTTATACCTAAAACCCAAAATAAGTCTCACGGGATTGTCAGACGAGCACACAAAAAATGCTATGATAAAATAAAGCATATATTCTATTAATTTTTGTAACGTCTCATTCCACTTTTGATATTATCTTCTTTAGCCAATGGTCTCACGGCTTTAAAATAAGTCACAAGGAGTTGCTCCACACGTATTTAAATGCCCAACATCTCTCTTGTGGTTTGGCGATGTGAGATTTCGTCTAATGACCTTCACCCATGTGACACGTTTTAAAGTCGTGGGGCAATGACCAAAGCTGTAAAAATCACAAGTAAATTGGGCTTTTACATTTAGTATCGGAGCGACTCCGACTGGGCTTTAGATGATGGGGCAAACATAGGCGAGACGCTGAGTCGCGAAAGGGAGGTGAAGGCCCTTAGGAGAAATCTCACATCGCCAAACCACGGGGAAGATGTTGAGCACAAAAATGGGCATGTGCAACCCCTTATGACGCGATTTAAGCCATGTTATCACTTGCCAAAGAGGACAATATCACAAGTGCGTTGGCCCGTTACATTTACTATCAGATAGACTCTGCATGGGTTTGTGATAGTGGAACAAACATCATCAAGGATGCTGAGTCTCGAAAAGAAGTGATGGTCTTCAGGCGAAATCTCACGTCGCCAAACCACGGGAGAGATATTGAGCATTGAAATATGCATGTACAAACATCTAGTGACGCGTTTTAAAGCCGCGAAACCACTCACCAAAGCAGACAATATCACAATTGGTTGAGCCGTTATAATTTATTTATTAAAAATTATATGATGGCCTGATATAAAAATATGAAAGACAAAAATCTAAATTTTTAAATGTTTTTTTTGTTATGAAAATTATGAATAAGTTTGTAAAGAAAATATAAAATTTTCGGGAACATTTTTCGTGGTAAAAAGAATATGTTGTTTTTTTTTTTTGCATAACAATAAAATAATATTCTACTTGGTTTGTTCAATGCCATTTTATTATTAAAATCCTCTTAGTCAAAAGGTAAAACAATTTCAATTTCTTAATTCCAAATTGGTCGTTTGACTGTAAATCGATTAGTAGCAATTAGCACGCCCAACCTCATTAACAATTATTTTAAATTTTAATTAGTCAATGTTCATACCAAATGGGTAATATGAATTTTTTATAAATATAATAATAAATAACTGAGAAAATTAGCAAAAAAATTTAATTCATGAAATCTTGTAGAAAAATATTATATAAAAATTCTATCTATTAACTTTTATATTAGAAATCAAAATTATTAACTAATATTCTTCTTCAAAATATCATACATTCAAAAAAAAATTAAAAAATAATCGATATTTTGGTAAAAAGGATTAAATTGGAGATGGATGAGACTCAAACTTACGAACAATTTTTCCAAGAACTATCTTACCACCAAGCAGTTCATCGAAATTTAATGTTCCATGGAAAAAAATATATATATAACACATATAAATTATTAGGCCGGGTTTGGGTCAAGTATTTCATCATCTGAGTCGAGTTTGATTATGATTTTCATTACTGAGTCTGAGTCCGAGTCTGATTTTTCACCAATGAGTTTATCTTTTCACCACTGGGTTGAGTTTGAGTTTAATTTTTTCAAAGAATTTTAATCATTGGTTGAAAAGATAGTTTTAAGTATCTAATCTGATCTGATCGAATGTTTTATTGCAAATTTGTATATTGATAATTTCTCTCACATCAATCAAACAATATTATCATTTATATATTCCTTTTATTTAGATTCATTCATGATTAAAAAAAATTACAAAATTGTAGTTTATCGTTTTATCCCAAATTTAATAATTCAAATATAACATAAATTAATCAACATTAATATAGCACATACTGAATATTTTAGTAATCGCAATAATTATTTATCTATGCAATTATTCTCATCAACCTAATTAAACAGATCTTTAATAATTAAGTTACATATTAAAAATTTTGGTTTCTGGTGGGAAATAAGTCTAAGCAACATATTTTTAATTTCATCTAAGGAAAAAAAGGCAAAAACTTGTGTGAATATCGATAAGATTGACTCGTCTCATAAATAATGATTCGTGAGACCGTCTCACAAGAGACTTACTCAAAAAAAAAAAAAAACCAAAGTCCTTGGAGAAGATGTTGATTTCCACCTTTGGTTATTGAGTGTGGTTATTTTTTTTGTTAATTTTATTGTTAAGATCTTATGGACTTGGATTTTTTTAAAAAAAATTGCTTAGGTGGAATTTTTTTTTAAAAAATGTCACATATGCTGTTTTACCACCAAAAACAAAAAAAAAATCTCAAATTTATTTTCCTACTCAGCATACCTAGTCGCCAATTAAATAATTTTCGATGGCCAATTTCAATTTTGGGCAAAGAAGATCGAAGTCAGAGAAAAATACAAATTAATATATTAAGACCGTAAATTGTCTCATAACAAAAATAAAACTAGAAAAAATGTAAATCACATACTGATACCCCTCGGATGAGCCCGCGTCATGAGCAACCCGGAACTATAGATGAATAGCTTGGGTCGTGGAAAGTTTCAAGTAAGATCGTATAAGAGACCGGGTAAGGGGATGCCCGAGGCATCATTTTCCCGGGCTAAGATAACTCGGGCTTTCAAACAAAATTCGGATGATATCTCCCTGTCCGGGTTACCTCAATAAAAGCAACACACTCAACTGCACAGGTATGGGATACCATAACTCGGTAATCATCGCTATCAAATCATTTGGAGTGGACAGGGCAAAGGGGACAGTATGGATTGTCAGAGCAATTTGTGTCAAAAAAACAGGGTATGGACAACCATATTACAATGATTAATAAGTAGGCACTAAAACCAAAGTCATCATTGAATTTCTTTCAATAAATACCATTTTTCTTAGCATTTAAATATTCATTCACTTACATATTTCCTACAACATTTATCACAAGATTCTCTCATAAACACCTCACTGACTTGAGCGTCTGAGTGACCACGTCGGATAATATTCTGGCGCCCATTAACGCTCTTTTTTCTTAAGAGTGTAGGTCCAACTGCCCGGGCTACCATTTCCAGCTCATCAATCGATCCGGTGCAATTGCCCACTAAGCTCGCACCTGATTCACCTGGTCGATATCATTGACGTCGTCTGTTGGAAATCTCGATCAAAGACGTTGATCATGGTTTCTACAAGAAAATCTACTCGAATGGATAATGTCGGGAGAGAGCCTTCTGACTCAGAAGTCTCTCAGCAAGGTTAGCCTCACCCAACCTTTGTAATTAATCAAGAGCAACTTACTGAAATCATAGCAGCAGCTGTCCAGAAGGTTGTAGCGGAAAAATTGTCACCTGGTGAGAACCGGGAATAACGTAAAAAGGGAGCAGGAGACAAGTCTCTCCCACCAGGGAAAAACGAAGTAGAAGAAAGCTCACCAGAATGCTCCAGTTCCCCCACTATGGCCGAGGAGCTAGAAGACTTAAGAAAAAAGGTGAAGAAGCTGGAGGGGCAAGCTGGATCCTCCTGTGTTCCCCAAGTCCAGCCGAGAGGATGCGCTTTCTCTGCCCACATCATCAATGAGCCCTTGCCCGCCCATTTCAAGTTTGCGAGCATCAGGGAGTATGATGGCAGTTCTAATCCAGAAGAACATCTGATTAGGTTCGAGAATATGGCCATGCTGCATTGCTATGGCGATGAGATGAAGTGTAAAATTTTTTTAACCATGTTGATAGATTCTGCCCAACGATGGTTTGATAGACTTGAGCCCTAGAGTATACGAAGTTTTGAAGATTTCAAGAGGGTCTTTTTGCATAATTTCAGTAACAGTAAGAGGTACAAGAATACTGCTTTCGGCTTGTTCGAGATCAAGCAGAGTAGGGATGAATCATTGTGGATGTACATTCGCAAATTTAACAGAGCGGCGCTCGAAGTTCCATTCTGTGCCCCCGAGACAAAAACTACTACCTTCACACAGGGGTTGCAAGAAGGTGATTTTTTCAGGTCATTAGTGAAGAGATTACTCCGGGACTTTGAGGATTTGTTGTCCCGGGCAGAGAAATACATTAACATGGAGGAGGTGCCGAAACAGAAGCGGGAGGTTGGAGAAGAGAAAGAGGCGAGAAGCCGGGAAGACCAGAGGAGCGGGGTCTTTAAAGTAAGTTCTTTGGGGCGTTTCTCTGATTACTTCCCTACGAAGAATTCAAAAATCCAGGATGTTCATCCTTGTGATGAGAAGGAGGCCGATATTCCAACGCATCTGCCTCACCCTATTCAGTGAACTGTTAAGAAATTTTGTTCATTCCATAAAGAGTGTCATCATGACACTAGTGAGTGTAGACAATTGAAGAGGGAGTACCCTCGAACGAATCCTGAAGAAGCCAAACCAGCACCCAAAAAGGTTAGAGGATCCCCTGGGTGCCCCAGAGCTCGGGGCCTACCTTTCCAGCTCGGGTCTCGAGTTCCTAACCGACCTTAGATAATAGAGACAGGCCTCCCACATCAGGAAGGGCCTGGGAGGATAAAGATCGGAGCAAATCCCCCACTTTGGGGGTGATAAAAATGATTTCAGGAGGATCTACATTTGGGGACTACAACCGAGCGAGGAAAGCTCAGAGCCAAAAAGAAATTTTGGGAGTAGACAACTCAAAAAAAGAGGAAGAGCCCACCATTAGCTTTGGGCCCCAGGATTTGCAGGCATCTGTCTACCTCATAATGATGCTATGGTCATCCATGCCAAGATTGCCAACTACGAAATCAGGAGGGTGTTTGTCGATTCAGGTAGCTCTGTCAATGTTTTATTTCACGAGGCTCTGGATCAGATGGATATGAAAAATCACAGTTTGGAGCCTGTGGAAACAGCACTCTTTGGGTTTGCCGATCACACTGTCCATCCCCGAGGAGTCATCATGCTCCCCATAACAATGGGATCCGGGGAGCTAAGAAAGTTAGTGATGACCATTTTCACTATGGTCAACGCACCATCCTCTTATAATGTTATATTAGTGAGGCAAGCTATGAATGCCTTCAAAGCAGTGGTTTCCACCTATCATCAGAAGATAAAATTCCCAGTGAAAGGAAAGATCGGGGAGGTGCAAGGTGATCAGCTTTCTTCTCGGAAGTGTTATGCTGAAACAGTCCGAGTTGAAAAGAAGAAGGACGGGGGGATGGTGAAAGAAAAAGGCCAGGAGGGGAGGTTAGTGTGGTAGAAGAAGTGCAGGCCATCGTGGAAGAAGAGAAAGAGAAAATCACTTTGATTCCCGGACAACCCGGGAAGACCACCAAAATTGCCCGAGATCTGGATATTTCCACCCGAGCCCAATTGTTGGAGATTTTACAGAAGAATGTGGATGTTTTTTCCTGGTCTCCAACGGAACTTGTGGGCATCCCAGCCTATGTGGCTGAGCACAAGTTGAATATCCTGCCAAGCGCCTGGCCAGTGATACAGAAGAATCGGCACTTTGGACCAGAAAAAGATAAGGTGATTGCAAACCAAGTGAATGAGCTTTCGAAAGCTGGCCAAATTTGGGAAGTCCAATTCCCTACCTGACTCTCTAATGTGGTGTTGGTCCAAAAGGATACGGGTAAATGGAGGATGTGTGTTGACTTGAGACATCTAAATAAAGCATGCCCCAAAGATTGCTATTCTCTCTCGAGAATTGATCAGCTTGTAGATTCTACTTCTGATTATGAATTTCTGAGCTTTATGGATGCCTATTAGGGGTATCATCAAATTCCCCTGGCCAAAGACGAACAAGAAAAAGGTTATCTTTGTAACTTTTGTGGTACTTTTTGTTACACTGTTATGCCATTTGGTCTAAAGAATGCATGTGTTACATACCAACGTTTAATGGATAAAATCTTCCAAGAACAAGCGGGAAGGAATGTTGAAGTCTATGTGGATGATATTTAGTTAAATCGAAGAAGAGACCGTTCCTTATTTCTGATCTTGAGGAAACCTTCTCAACTTTGAGAAAGTATGTGGTTAAGTTGAATCCATCCAAGTGTACTTTCGGAGTTAAGAGTGGTAAATTTCTGAGTTTTATGGTGACAGAAAGGGGGATCGAAGTTAACCCCGAGAAGGTCAGAGCCATTACTGAGATGGCATCTCCCCGATCAGTCAAGGAAGCACAAAAATTGATCGGGAGAATTGTTTCCCTGTCTCATTTCATTTCCCGATCAGCATACCGAAGCTATCCATTTTTCCAAATTTTAAGGAAATCTCAAAAGTTCGGGTGGGATGACAAAACTAAGCAGGCTTTCTAGGGATTAAAGAAACATTTAGCCAGGCTGCCAATCTTGGTGAAGCACGGACTGGGAGAAAAATTTTTGATTTATCTATCGGCCATAGATTATGCGGTTAACTCGATCTTTCTTTAAGAAGAAGGAATAACAAAGGCCGATCTATTGTGTGAGTCATGCTTTGAGAGGACCCGAGTTGGGCTATCAGAAAGTTTTACTGGTTGGAGTGTGGAGCAGATCCCTAGAGAGGAAAATGTTGAAGTTGATGCCTTGGCCAAAATGCCCTCTTTTTTGACAGGCGAGGGAGAAGGGGGTGTTATTCAAATTTCCCGGCTAGTTTCATCCATAGAAACCAGCCTGACTGTTATCAAAGGAGATTCCTGGATGACCCCCTGCTCAATTACTTTCTAATGGGACAATTGCCCGAAGATCCCCAGCAAGCTCAAAGAATTAAGAAACAAGGACCCCGCTTCAATATTATCAGTGGAGAATTCTATCGACGATCTTTCCAGGGTCCTCTGTTGAAGTGTCTGGCCGAGGAAGAGACTAAATATGTAACGCCCCGAAAATGTAAAGGTCTACGCAAACCACATGCATGCAATTATTAAATTCTCTTGTATTTTAATTACTTGTTTTAATTGCATAAATTAATTATGTTGTGCATATTTACATGTGTAAAATATATTTTTCTACATGGTTGCATTAAATGTATTTTTAAAGGATATTCAAGTTGCGATCGAGGAATGGAGACCGAGTGCTGAAAAATAGAAAATGTTTTTATTGAATAATTTTTTTTAATTATTTAAATTAAGGGTGATGCTTTTTCTTATTTTTGAAATACGGGGTTTTTAGGTGATTTTATACGCTGAAACGTAATTTTTATCGGTGTTGGATTTTCAACAAAATACGAACGTTTTGGCAACTCGGCTAATAAATTCACAAACTTTATTAAACAAAATAATTTTATTATTTAATTAAAGATTATTGGGCCTAATTTGAAGGCTTAATAGGCCTAAGCCCTATTAGTAGAATAATTTACTATAAAATATGTTAAAACTCCTTCCCCCACTCACATAACTCATGGCCACACACTTTCAAACAAGATCAAACTCTTCCCCACTCCCATAAACTCTCGGCCCCCCTTCACCAACAAATACCCACCCCATTGTTCCCCAAGTACACGACATCACACACACAATAATTTGAAGAAAAGTTCAAAAGTTGCAAAGGGTTTCAAGCCATCGTCTTCTCTCCGCCGTTCTTCGATTTGTTAACGTAAAATCGTGCGTTAAATACGCAAAGGTACGCCATATTCTCCTTTTACTCATCATCACACCATATTACGTAATTATGTTTGAAATTGCATGAAAATAAGTTACACCTTTGAAGATTTTCGTTTTTGCATCCAACATGATTTTTAAAACATGTATTTTGATCCAAAAACCATGAATTTCATGTATCTAAGGGGCTGCCATGATTAGGAGGTGGTAGGGTCATGTTTTATCCAAGTTTAAGGGGTCCAAGAACACACCAAAAGGCTGCAAAAGAATTAGAAACATGCTGGAAACCGTAGGCACCAATTTAGAGAAGGACCATGGGATTGGGTTGGCTTCTTCTTCATGCTATCGCTCGGTTGATGGGGGTTTGTGGCTTGGCTTGGCTGGGGCTGGACCAGGCTGGGCTAGGGTCATGAGTGGATCAAGGGAAGAGTCCTAGCCATGCTACGACTCGAGTTAAGTAGGCTGGGAGGAGTCCTTGCCAACAAGGACTCCTACCCGAGAGAAATTCAAGGGAGGATGCGCAGGGTTCAGGGTCTTGTGCAGGGATCATGGCTCGGTCTGGGGACTTTGGGCTGGGCTAGGTCAGGTCCTTAGGGTCCTAGGAGGGTGCACAAGGGTGTGGTCAGGGGCTGTGGCGGCTTGGTTGGCTGCTGGTTCAAGAATACGTGAGGGAGCCATGGAGACGCGTAGCTGCTGGGCTCCTGAACAAGGTGGCTCTCGCGCGGGTTATAGGGGCTGGGTTGGTCTTGGCTTGGTTTGTGCGTGATCCAGGGAAGGTTAGGGATAGGTGGGCTCGGTGGTGGCTCAGCTGGGAGAGTCCTAGTTGGGTTAGGAGTCCTAGACATACAAGGAAGCACACTCACACACACATGCAGAAACATGGGTCGAGTTCCAGCAAGTTTTTGGTCGAGCCAGGGCTGGTTATTTGGGCTAGGCTTGGTCATTAGGGTCCCTAGGTGGGTTGGCTAGGTTTTGGCTCAAGGTGGCTCGGGCTCGGTGGGTTCAATATTGTGTCAATTTCAAAAATTAAAGGAGAAAAATTGAATCCATGGGTCCACGGGTGTGGCTCATGACTTGGAAGGGTAGAATAAATGATAAAAATGCTATGTCTAAAGTTTGGGATCAAAATAACGAGTTTTGGATTTATTCGAGATTTAATCGGCGCACGAAATACTAATTAACGAGTTAATTGAAACGCCTAGTTTTAAGATTTATAAAATTATGAAAAATGATATTTAAGATTAAATAATTATTAAAATTTTAAGTTTTAAATTTGGGAATTTTATATTAAGTTTTGGTTTAAATCGTGATTAAAACGCATTAATACGTCACATTTAAAGATTAATTTCAAAGTCCTCGATTTAAGCTAAATAAAATATAAGAAAATTCATGTAGGCTTAAATAATTATTTGGGACATGCTAGAGTCAATGGAATTAAGAAAAAGTCAAAAACGTGAAATTTGACGTCCAGGGGTAAAACGGTCTTTTCACACCTAGAAAATTAGTAAACGTCATGGCAGTGTCCTCAATGCTGTTTTATATGCTAATATGATTATTTTCAATGATTATGGATGTTCAAGAATTTTTATATTTTAATATGTCAATTTTAAATGTTTATGAATTTTTAAGATGTTATTATGTTTATTTTTAATGTTTATGGATTTTTAATATGTTAAAATGTTATTATAAATGTTTATAGATGTTTTTATGATTTAATATGTCAAAATATTTATTTTAAATGTTATTTTAAATTTTTATGATGTTAAAATGTTTATTTTAAAACGTTAATGTTTTTTTTATGTTAAAACGTTTATTTTAAATGTTCATGGATTTTTATGGTTAAATCTTTGACATTTAAAAGACATGTTGCATGCTTGGTTTAAAAGAAAAACGATATTATATGCATGTTTTTATTAAGTGATGGAAATACGAAATGTTGAATGACGTAGGGATTGTGACTAAATATGTTGGAAATATCGTGAGGGTTATGGTCCCAGTGGGAGCCCGACGATCGTATTTCCGTTGATACGAATACGATGATATGATTGGAGATGTCGTGAGGGGATAAGGCCCCAGAGGGAGCCCATTTATGGGAAAAGGCCCCAGAGAGAGCCCGACGATCGTATTTCCAAGGACACGAATATGTTAATACGTAAGGCCAAGGCCCAGTTGACCGGTGAGAGTGTTGTTGGTGTCCCCGTCGCCCAGTACTGTGGTTACATGTAGATGGATCCATCGCCCAATATGTTTAAGAATACGAGTCACAATCACGATCTGAATTCAACAAACACGAATATGAATATGAATATGAATACGAATATGAATATGAATATGTTAATATGAATATGAATATGTTTACGATGATAAGAAAATGTTTATGAATACGTTTATGTTAATATGAAAATGTTTACGAAAATGTTTATGTTTAAAGTGATGCATCATTATGAAATGTTTTTATTTAAAGTTTATGCATCATGAAAATGTTTACGAAAATGGTTTTGTTTAAAGTTTCTGCTTCTTCATGAAAACAATATTTTAAGTACAAGTATTTTTCACTGTTGTATGTGATCTGTATATGTAGTAATTGTTATCAAGATTATGGTGTGTTGAGTCTTTAGACTCACTAGATGTGATTGATGCAGGTGATTATGATAAAAATGTTATGGAGGTCTTGATGGTTGACATTGCTGGACTGAATGTGCACATAACCCGAGGACCGACGCTAGTTTTCCGCACTAGTTTATGATTTATGATTTTAAATTATGTTAAAGATATTTTATGACTTATATTTATGTTTTGAGAGGATTTTGAGAGATTATAGTATGGGCTGTATTTCTCAAATATATAGTTGGTTTTTTTATTTTTAAAATGATTCCAAAATATTTTATGCATGTTTTTATACAACTCAGCTGACTTAGCGAGGTTTGAAAAAAAAAATTTCTAGTACATTTTAAGAAAACGAATAAGCAGACGTTTCAAAATATGCGCTAAAAGAAATTCATGAGGGCTGTTGGTGGGGATCATCTCGGTTCCATAGCACTCAGAAGAAAAGCACTATTGGCTGGATTTTGGTGGCCCACTATGAGCACTGATTCCCGAGATGTTGTCTGAACTTGTGAAGGATGACAGAGACATGGTAATTTCAGCCATAACCCGGCTTCACCCATAAAACCTATTCGAGTGTCTTGTCTTTTTTATCAATGGGGATTGGATATCGTGGTCCCTTTCCCAATGGCCCGAGCGCAGATGAAGTTCTTACTGGTGGCGGTAGATTATTTTTCCAAATGGGTGGAAGTCGAACCATTGGCCAAAATCACTAAAGCAGAGGTACTAAAATTTTTATGGAAAAACATTGTTTGCAGGTTCGGACTACCCAGGGAACTGATATCAGACAATGGCTGACAATTCCAAGGAAGAAGAATTATGGCTTGGTGCAAAGAAATGAAGATTACTCAGTCATTCACCTCGGTAGCCAATGGACAGATAGAGGTTACTAATAGGACAATTGTAAAAGCTTTAAAGGCTATATTACAAGGCATAGGGAAAAATTGGATGGAACAGGTACCCAGTGTTCTCTGGGCATATCGAACCACTCCTCAGACTGCAACTAGAGAAACCCCTTATAGCCTAGTTTATGGATCGGAAGCAGTGCTACCAGTAGAGATTGATCAAAAATCTGCTAGGATTCAGAGCTACCCAGAAGGAAATGGTGAAACTCGGGCCTAGAAGCTAGACTTGATAGAGGAAAAGAGAGAAAGAGCAGCCATTCAAATGGAAGCTTATCGAAAATGGGTCATGCGAGCTTATTATCAGAAGGTCCGGCCCCGGGAATTTCAAGTGGGAGATCTGGTTCTAAAGAAAGCTGACCCGACATGAGAAGTAGAAAGCTAGAGGCCCGGTGGGAAGGGTCTTCTAAAGTAATAAAAAGACTCAGTACATGAGCATTGTATTTAGAAGATAGCCAGGGTCGACTTATGAAAAGACCCTGGAATGCTTTTCATTTGAAAAAATATTATGCTTGAAATGTATTTATTACTTGGAGTATTAACGAAGTTCTTTTCTTCTCAAAAGTATGTAAAACGTTATATCTAAACCCGGGAAGCATGAGGCACCGGTAATTTTTCTAAACCCGAGAGGCATGAGGCCTCGGTAATTTATCTAAACCCGGGAGGCATGAGACCCTGGTAATCCATTAAAGCAGGAGGCACGAAATTTAAAATATTGATTATGCTGATTCAAGTCCTGGATACTTTCTCATACCTAGCCAAATTTTGAAAGGAAATTCTCATAATGACCAGACTTTCATGGGCGTGGACTTTACTTGTTACTTAGAATCTTTTTAAAGTGATCCGTTTATGGTTACTTATTAAAAGACAAAGACAAGAATTTATTAAAAAAAGAAATGATACGAAAAGAAATTATAGAATCCGAAGAAAAATGGAAAAGGTATGTTCATATTCTATTATCTTAGGGCTATCGGATTCTGGAGCCTTGATCTCCTCCCCTCCAGCTCCCTCAGCATTTTCTCCATCTCCCCCGACACCTTCCTTCTCGGCCACCGCGTCACCCTTGGCAAGCAAATCAATGGCCCTTTCAAGATCGAGGAAGCCTTCTTAATCCGCAGGGAGAAGGCCTTCCTCTTAGAATTGCTCCTGACAGTTCATAAAAGCCTATTTTGAAGAAGACATAGGATTTGTCTTCTACTGCTACTTGGAATTCAGGAGATTGAAGGAAGGAAGGAAGTTTGCCATTCTTCCTGAGAGTGTAGGGAGGCCGCCAGAGTAGTTTAAGCAGCAATTGCCCGAGATTGTTTGTTCTCTATTTCTTCAGCTAAAGAACGATTCTTTAACTCCAGAGCAGAGTTATGCCCTTGTATTGTTTCCTCCGAGCAAGGCCTGTATAAACATCCTCCTTGGCCTTTGCAAGATCTGCCTGGGACAATTGCTGATTGGCCACCTCCAAAGCGGCGTGGAGGCCAGTGACCAATTATTCGTGAGTTGATCGGGCCCTAGATAGCTCCCCTGGGCTCGACCAGCTTCCTTCATAGCTACCACGGCTACTTCTTTGAAAGAAGATATCAGCATGTGGACACCTTGTTCAGCAAAAGTTAGCTAAAAAAGAAAGAGAGAGAGAAGTATGTTGAAAGAAAGAGAAAGCTTACGGAGAGCATTCGGTTGGACCCCTCAAAAAGCTTCGGGGTGGGGAGAGAACCCTTCAGATAAGCCTCCTCGGTTGGAAGAAGCATGTTCTTGAGAAGCCGAACCCTAGTAGGAGAAGCTCCCTCAAGAAAAAGGTTACCTGAGCTCCTTGAGAACTGGAATGGTGAGGATCAGCAGAAACCTGAGCAGCAAGAGAAGGGACGGATTGGGCTACCCAGGAAAGGCCTTGAGCTCCTTCCTCAGCGTCACTAAGGAGGATCATCTCCCAGGCAGAAACGGCTTTTCTATTCCCCTGGATAAGAGGGATGTGGTCCGCAGACTTACCCGGGGAATTAGGATGAGCATCCTCTCCTTTTTGGTTGTCCGCTCGGGTAGAGCCTTCCACAAGGACAGCTTGGGCCGCTGCGGATGTGTGGGCCTCAACAGCTTCCTGTTGGGCAGGAGTTTTCTTCTCCAGGGCAGCTTTGCGAGCATCCTTTTTCTTTTCTTCCACTACCTTCTCAGCAGCTCGTCTCTTTGCGAAGGACTCTTGCATTTCTGAGTGACCTGTTAAGCAAGAAAACGAAATAAATAGTAAGACAGGTGCGTTGGAATAAATAAAAACAAAGGAGAGAAAGCAGATAAGTGCAGCAGAGAATTACCCGGTTGAGCGCTCGAGTCAGCTATATCATCAATCACCCTGTCAATAGGGTCCTCTGCCTGGGAACTCAACCCATATGTCACTAAATTGTCTTCAGAAAAAGAAGATAATATGAAAATTTCTTCCCCTCCACCAGCTCTTGGCTTCGGATAAAGGGCTCCTCAAACTTGTATGACTGGGGAAGGTCGGGTTGGGTAGGAAGACTGGGAAAAAAACCAGTTAAACAGTCGAGAGGAGAGGGAAGGGTGATATAAAAGAATATGTTTTTCCATCCCTTCATAGAAGACGGGACGTCGTCAAAAAATCGGCAACTCAAGCGAGCAGATAAGGAGAAGGCGTTGTCTCCAAAGCGTCATACGAAGAAGTAATGAAGGATAAGGGGATTAATAAGGAGATTGTACATTTTAAAAAGGACATAGGTGGCGGCCATTATTCAGAAGAAGTTGGGGTGCAACTGGTTTATGGGCACACCGAAGAACCAGGCCACTTCGATAAAGAATGAGGGGATGTGAAATCTGAGACTGCTACGAACTTGGTCTCTGGAGAAAGCAAAGAAACCCTCCGGGGGCTGATTAGCCGGTCGCAGGGACCGGGGATCCGGATTTGGTAGGAAGAAGGAATAGAACTCAAGAATTGAAAATCTTCCTCAGAGTCAGGGCGGAGAGAACTTTCCATGGTAGAAAACCAGGGAGCACTCGGGACCTCATGATGAGGTGAGCTAAGAGCCCGGGTCTTGCCTTTCCCCTTTTAGAAACTTGGGAAGGGCCAGAAGTGGCGGATTTGGTTTTATGCTTTTTTGACTTCTTGGGAAGATGCCCGAGCCATCATTTTCCCGAGCTAAGAGAACTCGGGCTTTCAGAAAAAATCCGGACGATATCTCCCTGTCCGGGTTACCTCGATAAAAGCAACGCACTCAAGTGCACAGGTATGGGATACCTTAACTCGGTAATCATCGCTGTCAAATCATTTGAAGTAGACAGGGCAAAGGGGACAGTATGGTTTGTCAGAGCAATTGGTGTCAAATGGGCAATCATCTTGCCATGATTAGTGAGTAGGCACTAAAACCAAGGTAAAATGTTATTTTTACGTAAAAGTATTTTCACTGTTGCTTGTGATTTTTATACGTATTATTTGTTATAAAGATTATGGTGTATTGAGTTTTTAGACTCACTAGTCACGGATGCAGGTGAGTTTGATGGAGGTCTTGATGGTTGACCTGACTACACTGAAGGTGCACACCCGAAGACCAGCGCTTCTACTTTTCCGCACTTATGATTTACGTTTATGATTATGTTAAAGATTTTTACGACTATTTATTTATGCTTTTGAGAGATTTTTGAGAGGTTTAGTATGGGCTATACTTTTCAAATTTATTGCTTTTTAGGTTTGGTAAAATATTTGACGATTTCATGTTTTGACTATTTCATTGGTTTTCAAATATTAGTTGATTAGTTTAGTTTTAGAGTGGTACAAAATATTTCATATATGTATGCAAGTAATTCGGCCAAAATAGTATGGAAAAAAATTTAAAAAAATTTCTAGTACTTTTTAAACAACAAGATTAGCATACGTTTCAGTTGATATAAGAGCAAAGGTCATGTAAAGGGTTGTGCCACCATTAGTGCCGGGAAGCTCAGTCATCAAGCCACACATTGTAAGTTTACATGCTTTATATAATTTATATGTTGTTACCTGCATGACTACATGAATTATATGTTCATGTCACATGTTTAATTGCTTTATGAGGATATATGATTTATATGCTTTGGAATTTTTATACGTGATATGATATGAAATAAGAAATTATTTGATTTCAACGCATGTTGGCTTTGTGGTAGAATTGGACTATGTTGATTTTTGGGTTTTAGTATTGACATTCTACTTTTTGGGGCATAAGTTAATCGTGAATATTATGAATGTCTTTGGGACACATAGATTTTTTTAAGAAAATATTCATGATTCGTGGTTACTAGTTGAATTAATTTTTGGTAATTACTCAAAAATAATAACGATTCGAAGACTTCAATGATCTTTGGAAGTAAGAAAATGTATAATTTGGGATGTTAGGTTTTGATGAAAAGGTAATATTGGTTATGGGAATTGATTTTGGGTAAATAAGTTTAAAATTTTCGAAATTATGTTATGGGAAACCCGTAGAAGAGAATTAAGAATGCCAAGAAGTTATGAGTTAATAGTAGGATTTTTGAAATTAAGGACCAATTAGGATAATTTTTAAGGAAATTAAGAAGTAATTTTGCAATTGTTAAGGAAATTAGGGACTAATTTAGCAATAAGCGAAAATTGAATGAGTTAAATGATAAGAATTTTCGATGATTTAGACTTTTAAGAATATTTGGAACTTTGGGATATCTTGGTTATAGTGTTATAAGGAATGTTAATCAAGGGTTTTTAAGAATAAATCGATATTAGGCTTGAAAATTTAAGCGTTAGCAGATGCGTTTGGGATTTTAACGCTGAAATATGATAAGTTGATGAACATTTTGGGTATAAAATAAGAAAAATAATATACGATAAGTATGGTCATCCATCTTTTAATATTGGGAATTGTAAGAAAATTTGAAATTCGATGTTATAATAGTAACAGGACTAAGTCATTAGGGGTCTTTTTAAGTTGCGATTTGCAAATAAGTTTTAGAAGGAAAAATTAGTTGGGATCAAGGAGACGTAAGAACATTCTAGAACTTAAGTTTTATCAGAGTTGCGCAGCAGAAGCGTAGATTTTGGGGATACTAGAACTACTAAACTTTTGATTATCGAGGATAAGCGAATTTCAAGGGCGAAATTCAATTTAAAGGGGGAAGATTGTAACGCCCCAAAAATTGAAGGTCCACGCGAACCACATGCATGCAATTATTAAATTTCTTGTGTATTTTAATTAAATGTTTTAATTGCATGGATTAAATATGTTGTGCATTTTGACATATTTAAAATATATTTTCAACATGGTTGAATTAAAATGTATTTTTAAAGGATATTCAAGTTGCGATCAAGGAACGGAGACCGATGGCTGAAAAATAGAAAATGTTTTTATTGGTTAATTGTTTTTAATTATTTAAAATACGGGTGATGATTTTTCTTATTTTTGAAAATAATGGGTTTTTAGGTGATCTTATACGGGACATAATTTTTATCGATGTTGGATTTTCAACAAAAATACGAACGTTTTGGCGACCCGGATAATAAATTCACAAACCTATTTAAGCAAAATTATTTTTAATATTTTAATTAAGCACTAATGGGCCTAATTAACATGGTTAATGGGCCTAAGCATGGTTAGTACTTAATTAACTATTTAATATGTAAATTAGACCCCATAAAACGCAAAGGCACGCCTTAATCTTTCTTTTCTCGTCTATCACATCATATTATGGTTTTAAATAATGTTTGATGTGATCCGGGTGAAATGGATGAGCCAGGTCGGGTGCTCTACTGCATCTGCTATCAATATAGTAAAGGAAAAGAGAACCAAACGTCTGGGTCAAAAGCTTGCTTCTTGGGGTGGATGGAAGGATCTGCAACCAAGAAAGTAACCACGTGAATGAGCGCCGGAGGGGTGTCCGGCGTGACCACTCCGATGCTTAAGTCAGTGAAGGACTCAAGTTAAAAACCAATGTAACCAAGTGATGGTTGTGAGATTGGTGTTAATGGTCGGGAGTAAATGAACAATAAATGTGAGCATTCAATGTATGAGTAGATAAATAAATGCAAAGAAGGAATCTGGTATTTATTGTAGGAGAATGTAATGATGACCTCGTTCTTTGTGATGATAATTAATTATAGTAGGGCAGCTGATTATACCATATTGTTCTGACATGTCAAATCTCATACTAGTCACATACATCCTACCTGATTTTGTCAACCATTTATATCATTGTCAGAGATAGGCTGCGCACACCCTACGCTGTCGGTGCCATTAAATGCCGCATTTATATCGAAGTGTCCCGGACAGAATGTATCTCGGAAATTTTCACGAAGGCCCGGGAGTCCGATGGCCCGGGAAAGCTATATCCAGGGTGCTTCAACGGCTCGGCCTTTCAGATTAACTGGCTTCTTCATATACTGTCAAATCATCTAAACGTCTCGGGCAGCCCGAGATCTGGGCTTATGGGCAGCTTACCATCTTAATGACCGAATCATATGTGACCCGGGAAAGATCCATCCTCCAGACCCGGGTACTATCCATAGCCCAGGACATCCCGGGATATCATCACTCCTTCCTTAAATAGTCGGGCTAGAGTCATACTCGCTGTCCCGATTAGTCTTGTGTGCCCGGGCAGTAGAGGTATTTTGTCATTTAGCCTTTCCCGGGTCATCAGATTATCCGTCACGTTTCTACTGCTGACGTAAGCCTAATGAAAAGCTGTCAGAGGCTTTTCGTATTCCGAAAAGATAAATCATCATGATGCCTCGAACTCCGCGTCTGACTTTTCAAATATCCCGCCCAATTCTCCAGGTCAATCTGGTCCGTTCGATTCATTTTAGATCAACGGTGTAGATTAACTCCTCTCCCTATATATAGTAGCCTGCTGATTTTTGAAAAATCACTTTGCAAATTCACTTTTTGGCCAAACTCTGTCAAATTTTTCTCAAGCTTTCCAACATGCAAATCTTCTCCGACGATTTCTGCTACCAGCTTTCCACCACCGTCCTTACTTCGTAAGTCCCTTCTTCCCTATTCTCTATTTCTTCCTAGTCATGTCAAACTCCACCTCATCCACATCTGGTAAAAATATCAGGGGTCGGTCAGAGGATAACTCCCCGACCCCTTCTGAAACTTTCGCCCATATTCTAATATGTATTCCTATTCTTTCCTCCCGACTCGTTTCCAAAAAACCAACTAAAGCTTCTTCTTCCCGACCTACTGGCATTCCTGGCAAGGGGAAGGATAAGGTAGCAGGGCCCTTGTGGTTTTCTACCGTGACCTCCACTCTTCGTCCGCGTAATGTAGAAGAAATTAGATCTTTGGGTTCAATTCTCCCTACTTATAAAATCCGGATTCCCGGGCCATCCGACCACCCTGACACCCCACCCCCAGGCTTTCAAACCTTTTTCGTAGAGCAACTTAAGAGTGGGCTTAGATTCCCCATCCATCACTTCTTTGAAGGGGTTGCCCGGTTCTTCGGGCTTCCCATCAATCATCTTCACCCTAACGCCTTTAGGATTATGGCGGCCACTTTTGTTTTATTTCGTATGAAAATCATTTCCATCAACTCCTCTATTTTTCATTATTTCTACTCATGGCGATTTAATGACGGGGTCTTTTCTTTCATGGTCCGGATGCATTATCGGTTTTTGACTGACATCCTTTCTTATTTGAAGGGGTGGAAAACAAAATTTTTCTTTTTACAACTCCCAACTTTCCCGACCTGTTCGACAGGCTTTCTTTCTTCCATGCTCCCTTAACCCGAACTCCCCCCCCCCCCGACTTCAAACTCCTCCCTACTTTCACCCATGCCCGGGATGCTTTGGAAAATCAGTCCTTCCTATCCTCTGTGTTGATCGGGGGAGATAATCTGGTGTACTATGGGATCGGGTCCCGACCTAAAGACCCGGTGGACCAGATCATTGATGAATTCGACCAGGCCGAGTCGCCGGCTGGTAAATCACTATCTTTAGCTCTTTTTCACATTTTGTATTAATCATATGACTGTTTATCTCTGGTGCAGCCAAAGAAGATATGATCAAGGCGAGTCTTCTTGAAGCGGCTGCCAAGAAAAAGGCCGAGCAAAAGAAGAACCGTGCAGAGAAGAGGGCCCGGGAGGCTCAAGAGCAAGAAGAATGCCGAGCTCGAGCGGAGGCTGAGGCCCGAGAAGTTGAGGAACGCATAGTCGAGGCAGAAGATAAGGCCCATAAAAAACATTCCCTCCCCGGGAGGAGACCGGCCACTTCCTCGGCCAATGAGGAGGACCCAGCTCCTTTGAATCATCGTAAGAGAAAGGCTGTGACCGAGCCGATTATTGAAACAGTGGTCGTGGAGGATGAACCCGAAGAGATCATCCGATCTCCTCCTCTTATTGGTTCATCTGCCGGTCCCTCAGGCGAGAGGCCCTGGGTTCTTCCCAATATCTTTGGGGAGGACATTAGCTCAGATCTCGTCAAGATGATCCGAGGTCTTCTATGCCCCGATGAGGTGGCGCACCTCCAGGGACTACACCCCAACGAGCTGCTGTGCGAAGGAGTGGCCCGGTCCTTCTCCGTAAGTCCTTTTATTTATTCTGTCATTTAATTTTGTATCAATTTTTCTGACCCCCTCTATTTTTACAGGGCATGCAGATGCTTATGTCGGCCTTCGAGCGAGTGGCTCAGGCTGTGAAGAGAGCCAATAACAAGGCTACCTCTGCCCGAGAAACATATGACAAGCTCCAAGAGGCAATGGGCCGGATGAGGGAGCTCCACGATCATGTTCTAGCCCGAGATAGGGCTGGACCTGGCCCGAGCAGAACTGGCTGAGGCCCGGAAAGCCTTAGAGGACCACTCTGCAGCTGCCAAGTTAGAAGTACAAGCTGCTAAAGAAGAGGCAGAATCTTCTCGGGCCCAAGCTGATGAGGCCACTGCTGCTCTTGAACTCCTGAAGAACACCCAAGATGAGAAGATGGCACAGTTTCTGGAGTCCCGGGAGTTTAAGAAGATGATGGCTGATAAAACCTTCTCCTACTTTGACATGGCTTCAACAAATGCCTAGAACAGTTTCAGGAGGCGGGCCTTGCTCCTGTTGACCGGGAGGACTTCCCGGATTTAGAGAAAGCGGCTGCATCCCTCCCGGATGATGAGGAGAACAAAGAACAAGATCCCAAAATAGACTAGGATTTCTCTTCTTTTTTTTTCTATTCCCGGGCTTCCGGGCACCTTGTAAATATCTCTATTTTTAATGAAATGTTCTTTCCCTGTTCATTCTTGCCTTGAATAATTGAAACAACATACCTACAAGTGTCATATTGCTTGAATTTTTATGTGTCCCCGTGGGGTTTAATCAACCTTCATTAAGCATATTAATAACCAAAGTAGGATTAATCTTGTTAGATAGACGGGGTGCAGGTTCCTGAAATTAGTAAATAGGCGAGGTACGGATCCTTAGGATTTAATAGATGACCAGGGTATGGATCCCCGGGCCAGGGTATGGGTTCCTGGTTTTAATAGATAACCGGGGTGCGAAACCCTCGGGCTAAGGTATGAATCATTGGGCTTTAATAAATAACCGGGTTGCAGGTCCCCTAGCCAGGCTACGGGTCTCTGGACTTTAGTAAATGATCGGGGTGCGGGTCTCTGGACTTAGTAAATGACCGGAGTGCGGGTCTCCGGGCCAGGGTACGGGTCTTTGGACTTAGTAAATGACCGGGGTGCGGGTCTCCGGGCCAGGGTACAGGTCCCTGGACTTAGTAAATGACCAGGGTGCGGGTCCCCGGGCCATGGTACGATTCCCTGGACTTAGTAAATGATCGGGGTGCGGGTCCCCGGGCCAGGGTACGGGTCCTTGGACTTAGTAAATGACCGGGATGCGGGTCTCCGGGCCAGGGTACGGATCCCTGGACTTAGTAGATAACTGGGGTGTGGGTCCTCGGGCCAGGGTACGGGTCCCTGGACTTAGTAGACACTTCCTTGAATAATTTTTCATTTGATGTACAAGCAATGGATACAAGAACTTTAAGCATAATATTTCTTCAAATGAAATACATTCAAGGTCTTTTAAGGGTATGCCCTTGAGAGTCTTCTAGATAATAAGCGGCTCCCGAGCTAACTCTTTGAATTACTTTGAAGGGTCCTTTCCACCGTGCTTCCAATTTCCCCACATCACCTACCGGCTTCACTTTTTTCATGACTAGGTCTCCAACTTGTAAATCTCGTGATCGAACATGCTTGTTGTAGGATTTCATTACCTGGCTTCTATAGGCTTCTATTCGAATAGCTGTCCGATCTCTTTTCTCTTCAACCAAATCAAGCTCAATGGCGCGGGTCTGATCATTGTTATTCGGATAAGATTCCACCCGAGTAGAAGATTGTTCGATCGAGGTGTAGTCCGATATGCCCATAATATACTCCGTAATTCTTCAACCCAGTCCTTTCCTTTTCCATGAAGCCGGGCTTTTAGTGCTTGTACAATGATCCTATTAATCACCTCAGTTTGGCCATTGGCCTGTGGGTAGGTTACTGAGGTGAAAGATTGAACTATCTTCATTTCTTGGCACCAAGATGTAATTTTCTTCCCCTGGATTGCCTTCCGTTGTCTGAAATCAATCTTCTTGGTATGCCAAATCTGCAAACAATGTTTTTCAAGAGAAATTTCATTACCTCTTCCTCAGTAATTTTGGCCAACGGCTCAGCCTCCACCCATTTGGAAAAGTAATCTACAGCCACGAGAAAGAATTTTTTATGTGCCCGGGCTGTAGGGAAAGGGCCACAATATCCATGCCCCACTGATCAAAGGGACACGATGCTGAGATGGGTTGCATACCAGTAGCCGAACGATGTTGAAAATTAGAATGGTATTGGCAACCCTTACATTTCTGAATAAGTTGAACAGTATCTTGATTTATCTGGGGCCACCAAAATCCGGCTAATATAACTTTCTGAGCCAAGGCGGTTATACCAAGGTGTTCACCACAGCACCCTTCATGTATTTCTCGAAGAACGTATTCAACCTCATTTTCTCATAAACACTTAAATAAAGGGCCCGGATATGACCGTATATACAAAACATCATTCAAAATAACAAACCTGGGTGCTTGCTTTTTGATTTTCAGGGCTAGGGCCCAATCTTCTGGTAACTTTCCATTGACCATATAATCGATCAAAGGAGTCTTCCACGAATTTTCTTTGGCAGACCTCATTTCTTCATCAACAGATAGCACCAGCCGGGTAAAACAAATGACTTCTCGGGTGCTTATGTCCGACATAGAAGCGGCTAATTTAGCCAATGTATCTGCCTCCCCATTCTATTCCCTAGGAATCTGCTCAATGCTCCAGTCGGTTGGGATGTTGCCCGGGCTGTGATGAGCCCTAGATATTTGAGCATTTTTTCATTTTTGGCCTCGTATGTTCCTCTTAGCTACTGGGCAACTAGCTGAGAATCAGAGTAGATGATAACCCGGGAAGCGCCGATTTCCCGAGAAGCTTGTAGCCCTGCCAAAACAGCCACATATTCAGCTTCATTATTGGTGACCCGGGAGTCAATCTTCAAAACTAATTTAATCTTTTCTCCTGATGGAGCAATTAAAACAACACCAACTACACACCCTGATAAATTCAATGCACATCCACAAAGACTCTCCCTATTTCCTCCTCTCCCGGTTGAACCATCTCTATCAAGAAGTTTGTCAATGCCTGGGCTTTGATAGCAACTCGAGGTTTGTATTCAATGTCATATTCCCCGAGCTCGATTGTCCATTTAACCACTCTGCCCGATACTTCAGCATGTGTCATGATTCTTCCCAGCGGAGAGTTGGTGAGAACCACGATAGGATGTGAGAGAAAATACGGTCTCAGCTTCCGGGCAGTCATCACCAGAGCCAAGGCTATTTTCTTTGTTTCACGGTAATTCAACTCGGCTCCTCGGAGGGCATGACTGACATAATATACTGGTTTCTGATCAGCTCCTTCTTCCCGGATGAGCACAGAACTAACAGCGTGTTCAGTAGCAGATAAATAGACCAACAATTTTTCCCCAGGCTCAGGTTTGACAAGGACAGGTAGCTCGGATAAATGCTTCTTCAGATCTTGAAAAGCTTGCTGACATTTCTCGTCCTACCCAAACTTTTGTGCCTTCCTCAGGACTTGAAAAAATGGATAACTTCTATGGGCAGATCGGGAGATGAATCAGGACAGGGCAGCAATCCTCCCGGTCAATTTTTGTACTTCTCGGACAGATTGAGGGGAAGACATGTCCATCACTGCTTTGATCTTTTCTGGGTTGACTTCAATTCCTCGGTCGTTTACCATGAAACCCAGGAATTTTCCACTTCTGAATCCGAACACACATTTGGCCGGGTTGAGCTTTATGCCATAGTGCTTCAGGGTAGCGAAGGTCTCGGTCAGATCATCAATAAAACAAGAAACCTCCCGAGTCTTGATCAGAATATCGTCCACATACACTTCAATGTTTTTGCCTATCTACTTTTGAAAACCATGATTCATTAACCATTGGTATGTGGCCCCGACATTCGTCAATCCAAAGGGCATAACCACGTAGCAGAAAGTGCCTCCAGAAGTGATAAAATTGGCTTTATCTTGATCTTCCCAGGCCATGGGGATTTGGTGGTAGCCTTGGTATGCATCCATAAAACGTAGTAATTCAAAACCAGAAGTAGAATCTACCAGTTGATCAATCCGAGTAAGGGGATAACAATCTTTGGGGCAAGCTTTATTCAGGTCCCGGAAATCTACGCACATCCTACACTTCCGGTAGCTTTAGGAACGAGGACCACATTTGAGAGCAAAGTAGGGAATTGGACCTCCCAAATGTGGCCGGCCCGCAACAGCTCTCCCACCTGCTCATTAATGACTTTATCTTTCTCCGGGCCAAAATGCCTTTTCTTTTGCATCACGGGTTGGGATCCCGGGATAATATTTAATTTATGCTCGGCCACTTGTGGCAAAATCCCGACCAATTTCTGTTGAGACCAAGCGAAAATACTAATGTTAGCTTTTAGACAATTTAAGAGATTTACCCGGGTGGACGCATTGATGTCTCGGGCCACCCGGATGTGTATCCCTGGCTCAATCTCCACTGCCTCTTGCTCTTCCTCAGCAAAAAAATGAACCTCCCTTTCCTTGACTACCTCCTCTGCTTGACTCTACCTCTTCCCCTTATCCTCCCTCCTTGCTCTTTTCTGATCCACTCGGATAGTCTCCCCATAGCATTTCCGAGAGGAAGGCTGGTCTCCCTTGACATTCCCGACACGTCCTCGTACTGAGAATTTAATTTTTTTGATGATAAGTGGAGGCCACAGCTCTCATCTCATTCATAGCTGGCCTCCCCAAGATAATGTTGTATGAGGACGGGGCATCCACCACTGTAAAGATTGTCATGACTGTTTTCATCAAGTCCCCAGTTCCCAGGGTTAGTGGCAAGGTTATTTCCCCCTCCGAATGGCATGACCAGCGAAACCAAACAGGGCAGTCTCAACCGCCTCCAACTGATAATCCTGCAACTCCATCTGCACTAAGGCCTCTTTGAAGATAACATTAACAGAGCTGCCATTATCAACGAAAACCCTGAGTATATCGTAATTAGCAATCCTGGCTTGGATGACCAAGGCATCATTATGGGGTAAGCTGACTCCTCTAAGATCTTCCGAGCCAAAGCTGATGACCGGCTCATTCCTCCTCCTCTCATCAACTTCCAGACACATTCTCATTCCCCTCGCCTTCCGAGCCCAGTTAAAATCACCATCTGTAGATCCTCCCGAGATCATTTTTATTACTCCTCGACTCGGGGAGGCTTTTCTCTTCTCTGGCTGTCTACTCTTTTCTTCCCGAGAGCTTCCCTACTCCCTCCTACTTCCACTTTGGATATCTGCTGTTCTCCGGGGAATATTGGGTCCGGGACACCAAGATAACCAAGGTGGTTGTCTGGACCCATCTCGGGTGGGATGAGGTTCTGGCATAGAATGTCTATTGGACTCTTTCCTCAAAGTTCGGCATTCATTTGTGTTGTGAGAACATTCTTTGTGAAGGGTGCAAAACCCTTTCTTTTCTGGTCTTGGCGGTTGTGCTGTTGAACTCAGATGATGGGTCATGTCCGAGCTACATTCTTGGATTTCTCGATCCCGGGCAATTCTCAAAGGGATGTGAGAGAAATGCCCTGGACCACTCTTCTTGTGAGCTCTCTCCTCGGGCCCGACAACCCGGTCCCCCCTGGATCTCTTCAAGGCTTCTCTTTTTTGATGTTGTGCCTCTTCCATGTTAATGTATTTTTCTGCCCGGGATAAGAGATCTTCAAAGTTACCGGACAGTTTCTTTGTTAGGGATCGGAAGAAATCTCCTTCCCATAACCCTTGCATGAATGCGGTAGTTTTTGTCTCGGGTGCGCAGGCAGGGACATCTAGAGCCACTCGGTTGAATCTTTTGATATATGCCCTTAGGGTTTCATCTTGACCATGTTTCACTTCAAACAAGATAAAAGCAGTCGTCTTATATTTCTTACTGCTACTGACCTGGTGCAAGAATATTTTTTGGAAATCTTCGAAGGATTGAATGCTTTGAGGTGCTAACCCTTCGAACCACCTTTGAGCAGAATCGACCAGGGTGGTCAGAAATACTTTGCATTTGATTTGATCCCCATAACAATGTAGCATGGCCATGTTTTCAAATCGAGCAAGATACTCTTTGGGGTCAGAACTCCCATCATAATCTTTGATTCTGGCTGACTTGAAGTGCCCGAGAAGTGGTTCCCGTACTATAGCATCAGAGAATGGGCAACCCTTGACAACTTGAGCACTGCATTTAGAAACAACTTGCCCCTCCAACACTCTTACCTTCTTTCTCAACTCCTCTAATTCCTCCGCCACAGTAGGAGACTAAGAGCCCGCACTTGACTCCATCTCCTCCTTCCTTCTCTCTTCTTCCTGCTCCTTTTGTGCATGTTCCTGTTCTAGCACGGGCCGAGTAGAATGATTAAACAGGGGCCTTTTTGCCAAGTCTGCATCCACGGCATTAGATACAATTTTAGCCAAGTCCTCGGGTGTCAAGTTATTAGTAGGTCGGGGGCCAGTAAGTCTTGGTTCGAGAAATGTCTTGGTTCGTCCTTCTGGTAGGAGCCATATCAATGTCTTAGAACTCTATTTCCCACAGACGGCACCAATGATGCGATCCGGGTGAAATGGATGAGCCGGGTCGGGTGCTCTACTGGATCTGCTATCAATATAGTAAAGTAAAAGAGAACTAAACGTATGGGTCACAAGCTTGCTTCTTGGGGTGGATGAAAGGATCTGCAACCAAGAAAGTAACCACGTGAATGGGCGTCGGAGGTGTAATGACCCGAATTCTTATTTTGAATGAAGTATTAATTAAGAGATAATTAAAGAGTTGTTAATTAAGTATTATTAAGGAATTGATAATTTGAGATTAATCTGTTGGATCCACCGAATTTTAAATAGATAACCCGATCTACTTCCGATTACGTTATCTCGAGAAATCCAGACAGACGAATGAGATTCTGACACATGGCAGATAAGATTGATTCGGATTTCTGAAACAGTCCGGATGCAGCTTATAAATGGAAGATGAATTCTTTTGTTTCCCACACCGCATCCTTCAGAGAGAGAGAGTCTTTTACCTTAGGTTTTCTAGCCAGTTTTTAGGGCACTGTGGTGTCAGAAAGTTTCGGAGCTAGTGTCGACTCGAGGGGGGGTCGTTGAACTGAGATCGAGACATCATCAGCAGGCTGACGACGGACGCAGGTATAATCCTAAAGCCATTAGAAAGAACTTTATAGCATTTTTGGTAATTCAGAATCTGGTTTGATAGTGATTTCATATTGTTGATATTGTCTAGGTTAAGAGCTTTCTGTCAAATTGTTTTAGTGAGGTACGTGATGTACTGACTGAGATATCTAATCGTAGTATACACACTTATATGCTGCATATTTATGTGTTGCATTATACATGTTTTACAGCTTTGGCATATTATGCATGACATATCATGTTGAGCCTGATATCTTTTGAGATATAACTCGTTTGTTGGGGCCGCTCAGCCCTATTCTGTATTGTGGACGATGGGACATCGAGAGCTACAGTGTCCGACGGGACCCGCGGGCTCTGATGACCTGGACATTGTAGGTCCACGTCTTGATGATGAGTGTGGGAGCAAAACATGTCTAGGGCATATCAGAGACTACACACTCAGGCGCCTCTAGACCGAGCATGAGATTCTTGACTTGATCCTTGATATCCGAGCATATTGCATTTCGCATGCATCATATCAGTTTGTATACTCGTACATTCTCGTATTGGGCGATTGTCGCTCACGTCCTTGTTTTCATCTTGGGCACCCCATTCCACGGGGCAGGTCTTAGGTTGGACGGTTCGGACGACCAGGGCAGTGGCTTGAACAGTTGAGTTTTTGGTGGTGATCTAGTGGAGGTTTTATGTGGTTCATCGTTTTATTTTTTAGAATTATGTTTTCGATATGGTTGTATTAATGTTTAAGACTGATGTTGTTTGTTCTGTTTTCATTTCGGTTGTAAGATGATTAAATTATTCGGTTTCCGCTGTTTAATTGTTGTTATTATGTTTTAATGTTGCATGCTTATTAGTTTGTTTAGTAGTGGCTCGGGTAAGGGCGCTACATTTGGTGGTATCAGAGCATGTGAAGATTTTTGGGACATTAGTAATTCTGTTTTGAGGATTTAGAGGTTGATTTTGGTTTCCTTTCAGATGTCAGGAGATGGAAGCAGTCAAGGAAGTGTGGGACATGGTTGTTATGGCGACGATGAGGCTGGCTGAGAACATCGTCGTAGAGATCGTGACGGAAGGAGGCGTAGGAACCGTGTCAACATTATGGATTTCATGAAGATTGGACCTCTACTGTTGACCGGAGTTGAGAATGCTGATGTTGCTGAAGCTTGGGTCGATATCATGGAGCAGTGTTTTCGAGTGCTGCACTATGACGAGGACGAGAAGATGGAGGTAGCCGTTTTCATGATCCAAGGAAAAGCTCGGAAATGGTGGAAACCTGTTTCTGCCATTCTAGTTCAGCAGCATGGGCGGATTCGTTGGGAACATTCCGTCAGGCCTTCATCAATCATCACTTTCCGCCAGCTCGTCGTCAGGCGAAGGAGATGGAACTCTTGACATTTAAGCAGGGAGATTCGAGCATTGAGGATTACCCAAAGCGTTTTACGGATCTGTTGCCGTACGCTCTTCACATCAGTGAGAATTCTGCAGCACAATATTCTCACTTTTTGAATGGTTTGAACCAGGAGATTTTTTATCGGGTTCCAGTCTATGACGATCCTACTTCGTACGAAGGATTAGTGAATCATTGTCGTCAAGCAGAGATCATTATTGCTAGGAGGAAGGCTATGCAAGCTAGCAAAAGTTCTAGTTCGTTGGGACCGAGGGGTCAGTCTTTCAAGAAGTCTGCATCTTCTTCTTCTTCTGGTTCTGGAGGGGTGCACAGCTTTGGTAGGAAAACGCTGCAATGTGGCCACTGCGGAGGAAATCACCAGACGGAAAATTGTTGAAAAGTAACAGGTGCTTGTTTCAATTGTGATTGTTTTGGTCACATGAAGAGGGATTGCCCTAATTTGGAGAATTAGAGTATAGGCGGAGGTTCTATGGCAGGGTCTTACAGTGGAAAACAGTCTGAGGTCAAAGTGCAACAGAAAGGTTTTCCTGCTCAAGGTTCTCGTCGTAGTGGAATATCACAAGGATCTCAGCAACGTCCACGAGTTCAAGGGCAAGTGTTTGCCCTAAACCAAGAACAAGCTGAGGAGCAAAACGAGAGAGTCATTGCAGGTAATTTTATTTTATATGTTATTCCTGCATATGTATTAATTGACACTGGGGCATCGCATTCATTCATAGCATCAATATTTGTTAAGAAGCATAAACCACCCTACGTGTCATTAGATGTTTTGATGTCGATGTCTACACCGATGGGACAAGAGGTTTTAGCTAAGCGACTTGTAATAAACTGTTTGTTAGAGTTTGAGGGAAAAAACTTGTCTGCCAATTTGATTATATTGGCTATGGAAGATTTCGATTGCATTATGGAAATCAACCTATTGACTAAGTATAGAGCGACTCTCGTTCAGTTTCGTCCAGAAGGAGACGAGAATTGGTTTTTCTTTGGCGAGGGAGCCCGACCTCCAATGCCAGTAGTGTCTGCTGTAAAGGCACAACGGGCTTTAGCGAAAGGAGGAGAAGGATACCTCATTTATGCTGTTGACGTATCGAAGGATGTGATCGACGTGAAGAACATTCTAGTTGTTGATGAATTTCCTGATGTTTTCCCCGATGAGATTCCTAGATTGCCTCCGGAGAAGGAAGTGGAAGCGGAGATAGAGTTAATACCAGGAACCGCACCTATCTCCAGAGCGCCTTATAGATTGGCACCATCGGAGATGAAAGAGTTGAAGCAACAGTTACAAGATCTTCTTGACAAATGGTACATTAGACCCAGTGTGTCTCCTTGGGGAGCACAAGTGTTGTTCGTTAAAAAGAAGGATGGGTCTATGCGGCTTTGCATAGATTATCGACAGTTGAACCGAGTAACAGTCAAGAAGAAATATCCGTTGCCACGGATTGATGACTTGTTTGATCAACTGCAAGGAACTTCAGTGTACTCGAAGATCGATTTACGGTCTAGGTATCATCAACTTCGAGTTCATCAACGTGATATCCCCAAGACTGCATTTCGAACAAGGTATGGTCATTACGAGTTTCTAGTGATGCCGTTTGGTTTGACGAATGCTCCACCAGTATTTATGGATTTGATGAACCGAGTATTCCAGGAGTATCTTGCCAAGTTTGTCATTGTCTTTATTGATGACATATTGGTATACTCTCGTAGCCTTGAAGAGCATGCACAACATTTAAGGATTGTGTTGCTAACCTTAAAGAATCACCAACTATATGCTAGATTGAACAAGTGCGAGTTTTGGCTCGACAGAGTTGTCTTCTTAGGACATGTTATATCCAAAGATGGGATATCAGTGGATCCTAACAAGATCGAAGCAGTGTTGAGTTGGGCACGGCCGGAATCAGCTCAAGAGATAAGAAGTTTTCTAGGTTTGGCAGGATATTACCGGAGATTTATCTCAGGATTTTCTCAGATTGCCAAACCATTGACTCAGCTGACGTGTAAGAATGTGCAGTTCGAATGGACACATGATTGTGAAAATAGTTTCAATTAATTGCGTCAATGTTTGACAACTGCACCAGTTTTAGCTCTTCCATCTGGATCAGGAGGGTACATTGTGTACACTGGTGCATCACTTCAAGTACTTGGGTGTGTTTTAACTCAAAATGGTCATGTGATTGCATATGCATTCAGACAGTTGAAGAAGCATGAAGAGAATTATCCAGTTCATGATCTGGAATTAGCAGCGATTGTGTTTGCTTTGAAGATCTGGCGAAATTATATCTACGGAGAGAGATTTGAGATTTTTACAGATCACAAGAGTTTGAAGTATATTTTCACTCAAGCAGAGTTGAATATGCGCCAAAGAAGATGGATGGATTTGTTAAAGGATTATGATTGCGAAATCAAGTATCATCTACGATCAGCGAATCTTACAGCTGATACTCTTAGTAGCAAGGTGATATTATCTGCACTTCAGACAAGTTTCATATCAAGTGTAATCCAAGATTTTTGTTCTCTGGGATTTCTCTTGCGTCATAAGATAGGAATGGAACACATTCGAGTAAAGAGCATTTCATCTGAACCGAAGTTGTATGCCATAATCAGATAAGCTCAGTTTTCTGACCCGAAAGTGAAAAAGTTAGCAAGGTTAGCTAACAGAGACAACACATTTGGCTTTGCGTTCCAAACAGATGGAACCTTGTGTCTGTCGAGAAGAATCGTAGTTCCAGAAGATTCAGAATTAAGAGACGAGATTTTATCTCAAGCCCATAGGAGTAAGTTGAGTATCCACCCTGGAAGCATGAAAATGTATAAGGATTTGAAGACCAGGTTTTGGTGGAAAGGTATGAAGAAAAGTGTTTACCAGTTTGTAGCAAAGTGTTTGGTTTGTCAGCAACTGAAAGCTTAGCATCGACGACCAGGAGGATTACTTCAGAATCTTCATATCCCTGAGTGGAAGTGGGAGCATGTGACGATGGATTTTGTCACCCACTTGCCGTTGTCTTCTAAAAATTGTGATGTCATTTGGGTTATTGTGGACCGACTGACTAAGTCAGCACATTTTATTGCGTATAGTCGGGAATATAGTTTTGATCGCATGGCAAGACTATACATCCAAGAGATTCTTAAATATCATGGTGTGCCAACAAGTATAGTCAGTGACAGAGATCCACGCTTTACCTCAAGGTTCTGGGAAAGTTTTCAAAAAGCGTTGGGAACGACATTGAGTCTGAGTACTGCCTATCATCCAGAGACCGATGGTCAGTCTGAGAGGACTATTCAGACACTCGAGGACATGTTGCGTGCTTGTGCTTTTGCTTTGGATTTTGGACAAGCATGGCATGATCATCTGCCGCTTGCGGAGTTTGCATATAACAATAGCTATCACAGCAGCATTATTATGGCTCCATTCGAAGCATTATATGGAAGACGTTGTCGTACTCCATTGTTTTGGGACGAAGTAGGAGAACGACAAGTGCAAGAACATGAATTAGTGCAACAAGCGATTGACGTAGTGGAATTGATTAAGAAGAGAATTAAAGCTGCAAAAGATCGTCAATCGAGTTACGCAAATACCAAGCATAGACCACTACAGTTTCAGTCAGGGTAAAAAATTTTCCTTAAAGTTTCACCATTTCGCAGGGTGATGAGATTTGGACTCAAGGGAAAATTAGCCCCAAGATTCATCGGACCTTTTGAGATCTTGGAATGTGTTGGAAATTTGGCATATCGATTGGTTTTGTCGCCGTATCTGTCCAGCATTCATAATGTCTTTCATGTATCTTTTCTACGACGGTATGTAGCAGATGAATCGCACGTTCTTGGTCCGACAGATGTCCAACTTGAAGAAGACTTGACTTATGTCGAGCAGCCACTTTTAATCCTGGGTAGGAAAGAGATTAAGCTCATAAACAAGATCATTCCACTTGTTCTAGTCTTCTTGATTCCGATGTAAGACTTTGATTCTTTTGTAGAATCAGCTTGTCTTGTATTTGGATATTTGTTTCCTGTATTAAAGAAAACTCAACTCTTTCTGGATAAATTACCTGGGCAACTTTTCCAAATATCAGGTATTTCAATGAATTCATTTTTAATAAACAATTTTGAATGATGTGTATTAGATAGAGCATATGAAATCTGATAGGTAAAAGAATATGGTCTATTACCTTCTTTCATAAGCCTTTTCTCCTTGAAATTTTGGTGCAATGTCAAGGCTTGGTTAAAATCTCGATTTGTCAGATTGTAGGCAATTCTTGGGTAGATTACTCCTACAATCTTTCCTGCACAGAGATTTCCTGAGATAGTTTCCAGTACTTAATCTTGAAGGTTTCCCATTCTTTTATCGCATATTGCAATATCAATGGGAGAATCTATTCCTTCTTTGAAAGTATCTTTTATCATAATCTGGATTGCTCCGATATGAATCCAGGACATAGTCCTTGCTACTTCTATCTAGATTTTTTGTAATTTCTCCTTAATTTCTTCAGAAGGAATTAGCTGCATCTCCATTCTATTTCCTGTAAGTTCCATAGGAATTGCCATTTTTCTTCTAGAAACTTTATGGATTAGATGATGCTTTATGTTTCTTAGGCCAAGATTTCCTAAGAATTTTTCTACTTATCCTGCAGAGAATCCTTGATATCTCTGTATACTATGATTTTCTCTTATAATCTTTTGGACCATGTTATGAGATATTATTGTCTGGCTAAAGAATCCAGACAAATCCTCATGTGTTTCGTGTCGAAACACTTCGTCCTCAGTCAGATTCCGATTCTGTTTCATCAAATTCTTCCTGACTTAAGACTTCTTCTTCTTCATATATACTTTCATCTGAGGCAATATCCTCAAATCGGTATACTTGAATAAGATCTTGGTAATAAACTGCTTCTTCAATATCCGTGGTTGAATCGAAGCGTTTAATACCTTTTTTTTCATTTTCTGGACAATTGGTTAAGATATGACATCTTTCTCCACATGTCCAGCAATTACAATCCTTGAAACTTTTATTAGCTCGAGTATGAGCTCTTCTGAAAGTTTTCTTGGTAGGTGTTCTTCCTATGCTCCGAGATGTGCTCGATACTTGAGAGGATATCCTACTTCTTGATGGTTTTTTTCTTTGTCCAGATTTATAAGATCTGGTTTTTTGTCTAGAGCAAACTGTTCTTCGTTTCTAAGAACTCCTTTCACTTCAAACATAAGGATGAGTCCTAAAATTTTTCCTCTTATGCTTATGTGGTTTACTTTCAATAATCATTAGAAGATCATTTTCCTTAAAATATAAAAGAGTAAGTTTGTTAATACCCCTTAAACGTTTGTAATGCTTCCAAATGACATAATTCTGTCAATTTTCCTTTAAGAAAAGAGGTCATTCGTGCCAATGTATCTAGATTGGCAGGGATATATTCCATTTTTCTCCAGGGACTTGGCATCTTCGCAAAGAAGAGCTGCATTGCTATATCCTCTTCGACCCCTGAATTCCATCTATATTTAGTGAATAACATAATGTATTCATCCACTAAACATATATCATGTAATTCAAGACTATACAGAGCTTGAGTGTATTTCTTTTTCTTCTCTGTATTTTAACTGTTAAAATAGTCTACCCCTATAAATTGTGCTTTAAACAGGGTATCCATTCTTCCGACTATCTCGCTAAGAGATTTTCCGGCTAGGACTGACTCTTTGGTTTTTACTGAAGTCATGTCCCAAGAGATTTTAACTGATCCCATCAGACTCATTTCCAGAAGTTTAATGAATCATTCTCTATTGAGATCGAGTGTACCTGCTGCGATTCTCATAGCGGATGTTCAATCATCTATGAGATCTTCTCTGTTTTTGAAATCTAATACATCTAGGTTAAGCATAACCTCATAAGGATGTATAGGTTCTAAAAAAGATTTCCCATATGGGGTTTGGTGCAAAGGAATTTGATTCTTCCTTGACCTTGATCCCGCTGGGTGCGATCCTCCACTAGTGTAAAAGTCTGGTTGGGATTCTCTCATATTTATATTCTGAGATCCCACACTTTCTCTTGATGGTTCCTGTGAAGATGACCAGGTTATGATAGGTTGTTCACTCCCAGTCGTGTTCATCTTCAGATCTACTACTTTGACATTTGTAAAAGATTCTGCAAGCTCTTGTAGATCCTCTAGACTAATATTTTCTAACGTTGTCATCAGATTAATTTCTTTTCTGAGACTGATTTGATTAGATTGATCATCTTTTCTTCTTCAGTTAAAGGTTTTGGCATTACTTTGGCCTTCTCTCTTTGATGTAATAAGGGTTCAGTACAAAAGGATGACGATAACCTTCCTTCTGAAATCCTTTTACTAGAACTTAGTTGTTGTTCTAGATTTTGAAGTTTTGTTCGAATATCTTTTAATATTTCAAGAATTTATTCCTGATTTTCAAGGATTTTCTCCACATTCTGTGGTACATGATATAGCATATTACCATAATTTTGTATCATCTTTTGAATTTTTCTAAGATCTCCTGAGAGTTTAGAGGAATCCGGTACTATTTCTAAAAACATGTTATTTTGAATCATAATTTTACCTTAAGATTCTGATATGTTCCTTCCTGATATCTAACATTGGTTAGATCTTCCGATTGCAAATATTCTAGAGTTCTGGAATAAATCTCATAAATAATTAATCTTGAACCTGGGTTCGCATTCATGTTAATTGAGAAAATTCTCCTCATCAAACGTTTAATTACCTAAAAATAATAAATTTGTATGTTGATATCATTTTTTTATCAAGAAAATCAATCTATTTGAGTTATCAACTATAAGAACAAACAAAGATATTTGTCTTTTTAAGTAGTTTTTAAGTAGCGGAGCCAAAGTTTTTTTAGTGTGGATATCAAATTTAAAGTTTAGTTGAGTTTGGTATTTTTTCACCATTTACCCATAAAAAATTGAATCTTTACCTCTTATCAATCATCATAATTATGAAAATATAAATAAACTATGAAAAAAAAAAGATTAAACATCTAACAAAAATTTAAAAGAAAAACAAAGAAGCACACGTACATTAATCACACCCACTCAGAAAAGGAAGAACTTTCAAAGTTTTGGGCAGAGCATCGGATAGCGAGCAGCCAAAAGGATGAGATAAGTCTTCCCTCTGCAAAAACAAACCCCACAGCTTTTTTTCTCTTCGGTCCTGCAAACTTTTTGCATGCTCTGATTTGATTTGATCCTTCTATGACTCAAAACATTGACATTTTACTCACGTCAATCTCTGCCAGCTAGAAAAGGACAAAGACTCACACTACCCAATGCCCCAAATCTTCTCTCAAACCAACCTCTGCCGCCTACTGCTGTAGAGTGTCGCTTCGACCTTTACGAAAAAAGCTTAGCTTTAAATTCCACAGTCGATTTGAATCATATGTTGGGACTCCAGCTAAGAAAAAATACAGCATCGTTGATTTGAATAAAACCTTGAAATTGTGTGTTACCATGGAATTTTCTTGAATCTGATTAATAATTTCACATGAGATAATAAGGCTACCAGCTTTGACAAAAAGTCTTTTCCTAACAGCAGAACATGATTAATCAAGAAATCGATCGAGAAAAAACATCTGCCTGATCATGTAATGAGAAAAGATTCTACTGAGAAAATATGGAAGCCTATCTAGAAGAAATGTAGGAGAATATCTAGATATCAGTAGCGTGGCGGGTGGAGTGGTGGAGGCTGTCTCGCGGTGGTAGCCCAGATCACATCCGAAGGTTGATTATAGCTGTGAATGGAAATCCCACATGATTCCGCCGCTGTGACACCATCACCTCCCCCGCCGCCGCTATCCATTCCTCCACCGGATACCGCAGGGGGAGACTGGTCCCCGTCGACACCACTATCATCCATCGGTAATCTATCGTATGATGGGCTGTTGAAAGTGGTCGAAATCAGATAAACGGTGGCGGCGGATATCAAAGGACCCATTACGATCCCACCCACCATCTGCCCCTGTGGGCCTGCCAGTGTTATGGTGAACCCGTTGGCCAACCCACTAGCTAAATTCGGAGACGAAGTAGACGGCGGCAGAATCGTGGCGGAGATCGATAGGATGTCGAACCGGCCATGGAAGGTGACGGTGGCACCGGGGTTCGTCGACGGCTGCTTCAAAGTGACGTTGGAAACCAAGCCGTAGCCATTGAGCACGCAAAGACCGAGATTCCTCTTCCGACAGAAGCGAGTGGTGGCTTCGATGACATCAACACCGGGAGGGAGCTCGAGGACGTAAGGCGTCATTGGAGGTTCGGGTGTATCCGGAGTTACGATCACTGGTGGTCTGGGTTTGTTCTTGGAACCGGGTGGTCGGCCGCGGGGGCGGCGGATGACTTCGATGGAGGCACCGTCGTTGGGTAGAGGGTGGTCTTTTGGTTGCTTCATGGTTGAGTTGGAGGGACTATGAGCACCAGCTTCGGATAACTTGGGACGGTCGGCGGCGGCGGATGGATTGGGGAAAGAATGGTGAAGGTGTGGCGCCGGCGGATGCTGGAAGTCGGCAGGTTGACGGTTGGGCTTGGGAAACATGGTGTTGTAACGATACTGTTTATGTTCTGCTCTCTATATTCGATGGGACGAGGAAAATTGAGAGGAAAATTGAGTGAGAGAATTTATATATTATTTAATATGTATTTAAAATTATAATCGTAATTTATATAATATTTTTAAAATTTTATTAAATTTTTATTTTTATATTTAATTTAATAATAAATAAACTTTAGAAATGAGTGAATGATTATAATGAATTTGAGATGACTAATATTAAATATAAGTTATGATAATTTTGAAAAAAAAATTAATGTAAAAATAATGTAAAAAATATATGTAAAATATTATTGTAATACATGTCTTTTATTTGGGTCATCCATGAAAAAGTATTGTTTTTTACACTAAGGTATAGTTTGGTATAATAGATAAGAGAGAGATTGATAAATAATCCTTCTCATCTCACGTTTGGTACCTTTTTAGAAAGCTCATGATAATATCATAAGCCTGTGATAAATAATTTTATACAATAATAAAATATCACTTCTATGAGATGTGATAATTTTAATTTAATGATAAAAATACCACAAATGACTTAATTGCCCTCAATATATAAAAATCCTAAACCTTATCGTTCTCTCATTTCACCGTCCCATCAAATAAATATTTTTATTTATTTATATATATATTATTTAATATGATAATTATATAAATGAAATCGAGATATTTATATAAATGATTTTTATAAATCTCAATAAAATTATTAGTATCACTCGATTAACATTAAATATTGATACTTAACTTGACTCACAAAATCAATTACTCAATTATCATATTATATAATATATAAAATTAGGTAAAAATAAATAAATCATGCAAGCACTGTCGGCGTATGAACAGATAAGAAATATGAACTCAAGCAACAACTTTGAAATTATAAAATTTATTATGATAATGTTAATTTTTTCATTACAGTCTAATATATAAATTTAATCACTCTTATTGAAATCATACCAAACATTAAATATAATATCCTACATCTTATTTATCATTAACTTATCATTATATTATATATCACACGTTTATCCTATCATGTGTACCAATCTATGTCTAAGTGTATTATTTTTTATTGTGAATATCGGTAAGATTTACCTGTCTCACAGACAAAATTCGTGATATCATCTCACGAGAGATCTACTCAATATTATTATATTGTTATAATTTTTGTTTGTCTAAATTTATTAGTGGAAATTAGTAAGCTAGGGTTAGTAGAAATATGATTAGAATTGTAATTTCAATTTTGATCTAAGAATCTGCCAATACCGATTGCTATGATTATCTTTTACTTAATAAAATAGAAAAACGTTGAGTGGATCTCGTATGAGACGGTCTCACGGATTTTAATCTGTGAGACGGGTCAATCTTATCGATATTCACAATAAAAAGTAATACTCTTAGCATAAAAAGTAATATTTTTTCATGGATGATCTAAATAAGAGATCCGTCTCACAAATACGATCTGTGAGACCGTTTCATACAAGTTTTTGCCAAAAAAGTTATATAAAAATATATATTATTATATTGAGACACACATATAATTCTTGATATATAATTTTTTTTAAGGGAAACAGTTTTATTTCTAATTTATTTTTTCTAAACAAAATTTGCATGTCTCAAACAAATTGTAAATTAATTAAAATAAAAAAACAACTTAGAATTGACAAATTTGGAATAAGAAAATAAGTTCTCCAAAAGATAAATGTAGAGTAAATTCAAGTTGGAATGTGGATAGGTTCGGAGGTCAGACAAGTGCGACAGCTAGTTTTGGAATTTTGTACCTTTTATTTTTTCTACGGAAATTGGATTTCAGTCCTGCGTCCATTTTTTTGTGTTCAGTCTCTTGATATTTTTTTAATAACACATTTCCACATTAAGTTTACAACATTTTTACATGAAGTGTACCACATTTTGTATGACATAGTACCACAATTTTGTGGGTAGGAAGTGAACCCAAAGAAATATTTTGATTGAGAATTTTTCACCAACTTTCTCATTTCTACTATCGGAGAAAACCATGGGTTTTGAATTATGTAATATTTTTTAATATATAAAATATATAAAAATGATAATTAATATAATGTTTGATTAAATTTGAGATAATATGATATTAACATTTTGTTTTTTTGAAAATATTAATAAAATATTATAATATTATTTATTAAAGATAATATTGTAATTTCAATTCAATTATTTGATTGATATCAGATAAATAATTGATTGTTTGATTGATGTAAGATAAATGATTACTAAATAAATAAATATTATGGTACACCAAAAATAATATTAGATTAAATAAAAATTTAACGAACCAAACGGTACTTAATTATCATGAGACTGAGATTTTGGATGCTATTGAAAATGAGGACATTTCTCCTCTATGTGGTCAAAACTATCACATTTATGGCATATATTAGGCAGTTGTTAATCTGGGGAGGTTTTTTGTGACAAGATCTATCTCTATCCCATTGGTGTTTTTTTTTTCTAGCACCTGAAATTGACTAAAGTTGTCCCTTTTTATATTGTCTTCAAGAAGGAGTTTTGTCCAATTGAGTGGATATTGGTGTTGTTCTTCGCGTGTCTTCAGTTGGACACAGTAATGGGCGAGCTTCGAAAATCTCTCTACAATTAGGTACACAAAAAAAATGTCACTTTATGTTTCTTTAGGTACCGTTTGGTTCATGGTATAAGATATATAGTATGGAGATAAGTAATATTTTGTAATAATAAAATAAATAGAAAATAATAGTTAATATAGTGTTTGATTTAATTGATTTGATTGATTAAATTTGAGATAATATGATATTATCATTTTGTCATTGTTGAAAATATTAATAGAATATTAATAATATTATTTATTAAAGGTAATATCATAATTTTATATTATTGATTTGATTGATGTCAGATAAATTATTACGAATTTGATTGATGTGAAATAAATAATTAATAATTTAATTGATCGAGATAACTAATACTTGTACAAAACAAGTGATATGATAGGACTATTTATATTAGTACTTACAAGTACCTTAGTAAATAAGAGTAAAGTAGCTTGAAGTTGGGCTCTCTTCTTTTGTCTGTTTTTATTTTACTATATATTAATAAAGTATTAAGTTTTTAATTTAAAGACCATGTAGCTCGCTCAATGGATATGTCTTTCTTTTCACAACGGATCATATGTTTCATTCCTTATATCGCTCGCTCTCTTATTTTATTTGTTTCTTTCCCTTTTCTTTTAAATTTATTATTTCAAATTGAATTTTAGTTTCTCGCTATTTTTCATCATTATGGTATAACTCTCATTTCAATATAAATCAATTTAATTACAATGAAAATACTGTACAACCACGCAACGCGGGTAAAAAATAATTAGTGTGTAATTGTGCGTGCATTGATCAAGCCACATTCCTAAAACCAATTATATATGTCATCCTTCAAATTCTCCTAAAACAATACAAGATGTTTTGATGAAAAATATAGAAGGAATAATGATAATTATTCTTCTAGATCAGGCTAGCTAGTGAAAACTTCATTGATCGACGATTTCAGTTAGGAATTCTACGAACTAGTGAAAACGTCATTGATCGACGATTTCAGTTAGGAATTCTAACACATGTACTAGACCTAGTTTTAATAAATTGGATGAAGTCACAAATTATCACTACGTATTGGATTTAATTAAATAATAATTATTCAAAGTGACTATGAAATTCCTTCTCTTAATTATCAATATATTTATAGAAATAATATTATTATTATTATTTAACAGTTCAATTAATTCTAGCGAAATTTAATTAAACAAAAACACATTCAGCAATCATGGAATCCCTATTTCACCTAATTAAAATAGCACATTAAAATCAAATATTATTTCTAGTCGGTTTAACAATTTATTAATCAATGTTTGTGAAGTTATTTTTAATACATTCCTTTCGGTTCATGATCAAACAAAACACATGCAAATAATCGGCCAGATTAAAAGCAATAAATTTAAGCAAATAAAAATAAATAACGTAAATAAATCAAAATATGAATTAATCCAATACACAAACGAATATCAATAGTTTATCCCTATCGTGGTCGAGCAAAAGTTAATTACTCCATAAAATCATGTTTAGACAAAATTCCAATATTTGAATTCATAGTGATGAAAAAATAAATAAAAATAAAGAAATCTTAGGGTTGACGCATGAATCTTGCTTCTCAACTGCGTCTCCTTCTCCAAGCTTCAAGACCTATGATTTAAAATAAAGATTAAAAGATCTAAGTATAGAGTAGGTCTCTTGTGAGACGTCCTCACGAATCTTTATCTGTGAGACGGGCCAACCCTATCGATATTTACACTCACAAAATACGACCCGTGAGACCATCTCACACAAGTTTTTGCCCTAATTATTGTTAGGTAAGAATTTAATGGGGTGGGACCTACATTAAATTAAATAATAAAAAAAACGTATCCCACATCGAAAGATTTTAAAAAGCTGGACGAGGGAATTGGTTATAAATAGAGCCCAATTCCTTCAGTTATTGTATCCTAAAATCAAAAGCATTTCAGGTTTGATAAAAAGAGAGTGCATAGAAAAAAGAGTGTATTTTTTTCTTGAGTGCGGGAATTCTCTTGTGTGAGTTAGAGAAATTATTTTCTCGGTATACTCGGGTTGGGAGTGTGAGAAATATTGAGTGTATTGGTGTATACACTTATTGTAATATTTCTTCCAGTTATAAAAGATGCAGTGCTCCGTGGACGTAGCCTATATTGGGTGAACCACGTAAATCTTTGTGTTCTTGTTGGTTATTTTATTCCGCAATTCTTGGTACTATTATCATCGTGATCGGCATCTCTTCGGTGTAATTCTCCAACAACTGGTATCAGAGCCTTGTTGTGAAAATTCTTAAGAATTCTGAGTATGCTATGTGGTTGCAGCTTTGTCTGATCTTCCATAACAGAAAATATTTTTTAGATTTTTTGCTAAGGCTAGAGAAGTGATGGCCGGAGATGATGGATTGGGACCGGGTATCAACAAGTTCGACGGTACAGATTTTACGTTCTGGCGACTACAAATTATTGATTATTAGTATAGCAAGAAGTTGCATCAACCTCTATCTGGAAAGAAGCCAGAAAAGATGGAGGATGATGACTGGAAGCTTCTTGACCGACAAGTGTTAGGTGTAATACGATTGAACCTAACGAAGAACGTGGCACATAACGTGGCGGAGGCAAAAACAACAGATGAGATGATGTCCATTTTGTCGGAATTGTACGAAAAGTCATCGGCAAATAATAAAGTACATCTCATGAAGAAGTTATTTAACTTGAAGATGAGAGAAGATGCATCGGTGGCTAAACACATCAATGAATTCAACACGATTGTTTCACAACTGACATCGGTTAAAATTAAATTTGATGATGAGATTCGAGCACTTATTCTTTTGGCGTCTTTACCAGACAATTGGGAACCAATGCGAGCAGCGGTTAGCAACTCTGTTGGAAAAAGAAAGCTACAATTCAATGATGTCAGAGATCAAATTCTTGCTTAAGAAGTTCGCAGGATGGATTCTAGTGAAGGAACATCATCAAGTTCTGCTCTAAATCTCGAGAATAGAGGAAGGGGCAGGAGTGACGAAAAGAGTTTTAACCAATAGCATGGTAGATCCAAGTCAAGAAATGGAAAAGACAAAAGCAACTTTGAAAAGAATGTGTAAGTGCTGGAGCTGTGGTGAGACTGGTCACTTGAAAAAGAATTGTAAATCAACAAAGAATGACGCTAATGTTGTTACTGAGGAGGTACATGATGCTCTATTACTATCCATGGAAAGCCCGGTTGATTCTTGGGTTATGGACTAGGGAGCTTCGTTTCATACCACTGGTAATCGTGATATATTCGATACTTCCATTGCGGGAGATTACGAAAAAGTTTTCCTGGCTGATGGAAAACCTTTGGAAATAATTGGTATGGGTCATATCCGGATGAAGATGACAAATGGATCTGTCTGAAGAATCAACAAAGTCAGACATGTACCAAAATTGACACGCAATCTGATCTCAGTGGGACAACTCGATGATGAAGGTCATAAGGTGACCTTTGGTGATGGTTCTTGGAAAGTGAAAAATGGAGCCATGATTGTTGCTCGAGGAAAGAAAACTGGAACACTTTATATGACTTCCAGTTTGAGAAAAAAATTAGCGGATGTGGATGCTGGAGCTAATTCAAGTCTATGGCATAGTAGGCTTTTATGCTTGTTTCAAACGGAAAGCTACCGGAATTAAAGATCGTTGAACGCAAGCTGTATTTTTTGAAAAGCAGAAAAAGGTGAGCTTTTCAAAAGAGGTTAGAGAACCGAAATCAGCGGATTTGGAGCTGACACATACTGATATATGTGGACCATCTCCTGTGACATCTCTTGGAGATCACTCAAGATATTATGGCACTACTGTTGACGATTCGAGCAGGAAATTTTGGGTTTATTTTGTGAAAAATAAATCGGATGTTTATGAGACATTTAAACAGTGAGAGTTAGCCATGGAAGATGTGATGGATTCACTGTCATCCAATCACATGTGGGAGTTGTCAGAACTTCCTGAAGGAAAAAATTTTACATAGCAAGTGGGAGTACCGGTTAGAACATGACGGTAGCAAGCGGTACAAAGAAATACTTGTTGTAAAAGGTGAAAAGCAAGTCATTGGTTACATTGATATTTTCTCTCTGGTGGTAAAATTAACTACTATCAGGACTGTACTTGGATTGATGGTAAAAGAAGATTTGCATCTGGAACAGTTAGATGTAAAGAAGAGGTTTCTTCATGGAAAGCTAAATGAAGAAATGAATCAATCACAGGGATTTGAAGTACGAGGGAAAGAGAAAACGATGTGCAAACTTCAGAAGAGCTTGTATGGTCTCAAACAAGCTGCAAGACAGTTGTACAAGAAGTTTGATAGTGTAATGAATAATGATGGTTTTCTGAGATATCAGGCTGATCACTGTTGTTATGTGAAGCTTGATGGTTATTATATCATACTACTGATATATGTAGATGATATGTTGATAGCAGGAGCTTGTCTAGAGGAGATTGATAAACTCGAGAAAGAGTTATCAAAGGAATTTGCTTTGAAAGATTTGGGTGCTATAAAACAAATCTTTGGAATGGGGATCCTTAGAGATCGGGTGAATGTAGTCTTGAAGCTTGAGAAGATTCCTGGAAGCAAGAATCCAGCTGATATGCTCACGAAGGCTGTTATCATTGGAAAACTGAAGTTGTGTTTTACTTCAGTTGGTCTCCTGGACTAACAAAAGAGGTATGAGCTGCTGCACTGATGGTGTGAAGACATGATTGGAATCAACTCTTCAAGTGGGAGAATTGTTAGGTAAGAATTTATTGGGATGGGACCCACATTAAATTAAATAATAAAAAAACGTATCCCACATCGAAAGATTTTAAAAAGCTGGACGAGGGAATTGGTTATAAATAGAGCTCAATTCCTTCAGTTATTGTATCCCAAAATCAAAAGCATTTCAGCTTTGATAAAAAGAAAGTGCATAGAAAAAAAGAGTGTATTTTTTTCTTGAGTGCTGGAATTCTCTTGTGTGAGTTAGAGAAATTATTTTCTCGGTATACTCGGGTTGGGAGTGTGAGAAATATTGAGTGTATTGGTGTATACACTTGTTGTAATATTTCTTCCAGTTATAAAAGTTGCAGTGCTCCGTGGACGTAGCCTATATTGGGTGAACCACGTAAATCTTTGTGTTCTTGTTGGTTATTTTATTCCGCAATTTTTGGTAACTATATTATCATCGTGGTCGGCATCGCTTCGG
>NC_133309.1:4191172-4282280 GCF_012295235.1 Primulina huaijiensis
TTGATAGGCTCGAAATAGTTAATATTTTATTTTCATATTTCCCATTATTCTAACCTCCGATATGTTTAATTGACACATTTTTGTGTAATTTTATTATAGGAGGAATTTTCACGGTCTTGGAGCAAAATTGAGTTAAAAAGGGCGATATTTATCACATTTGAAGTTTCCAAGATATAGTTTGAAAGAAAATGGCCAAACCAGAAGAGGTCCGGGAATAAGGCGTGGCCACGCCTTGTGATGATGTTGCAGCTGCCAAAAAATTGCAAGGAGGGAAAATCTAGATAAAATATTATCTAGTATTTTATATTTAAGAATTAGGGTTAATTAAAGATTAGTGGGTTGTTTAGCAAAAATTTAGACCCAAAAAGCCCACTACTCAAAAGACCACAGCCGCAGCACAAGAAAAAAACAATCAAATTGGAAGAACTCTCACCACCTTTCCATCTCCATCACACGTGAAGAGAAGCTGAAGGCGCAAGGACTTCCAGATTTTTCCCAACAAATTAGTTTGCATTTTTTTCCTATTGTTATTTATTTTTTATGGATATTGTAGATCAAACTATGTTAGGCTAATTTTCTTAGTCTGATTCAAGGGATAGTCTACTATTTTAATTTTATCACTGTGAGGTTTTTGCACTTTAATTTAATATTTGTGTTTTGTTCAAGTATTCGTTGATTTCTGATTTTATTTATATGAATGTTATACGTCAATTAATCTGACAATTTAATTTGATGTATGATTTTCTAATGCTAACCATGAATTCAGTGATCCGTAATTGTCATGAACGATTGGTACGTGAGTAGCAATAGGTTAGATGTGTTGTGCTATCATAACATGTGTAATCTAAATAAATCGACGGAACTAGATCTCTCAATTGCAGCTATCTCGGTTGTTAGATTTTAGGATTAACTGTTTTCACGAAACTAAAATGCTATCTTTAATTAATATGGAACGCTATCGTGCCCAGTTGATTATTGGTAAGTTTTGACTGGATGCTGGGTTTGGTCAATTAATTTAGGAAAACACAAGAATTTTAGCGGCTATCCCTATTATTCTAAAGTTAATTGCTTGAAATAACATGAATAAATGATTGGTTAACCGATGAACAGTGAGATAATTAGATAGTAGAACCCCCTTGAATCAGTATTTTCTCATAATAAATTCTTCACTTTGTTCTCGTCGATTAATTTTAAATTCTAGATTCAGTATCTTTTGCTGGGTAATTTTAGTTTAGGTTATTTTATTTAGCAATTATCAAAACAAATCCCCCTTTTTATTTTTATTATCAAAAGAAACAAATCTACCGTTCCCTGTAGATTCGACCCTACTCACCATTACACTCGTTTTTATTTAAAATAGTAGGAATTAATTTGGTGGTCAACGACAGCACACCAGTATATTCATCAAATCTTCATTTCTTCACCAAGAGATACAGAGCTTATGGTCAGAGGCTTTTCCAGGGTTCGTGCATTATATTTCTCGCTCAGATTCATTCCAGACCTTGCATAGGGTCTGGACCTTTATTTTTGGGAGTTTCCTTGGCCTATTTCAAATTATTTATTTTAAGTATTTTGATCGAATATTGTAATTTTAGAAATTTAAAGTGACTAAATAATTGAAGCTGAAATTTTAGTTGAAATTTAAATGATGAGATTGATATGATAGTAAAACTAGTTAAATTTAATACTTGGTGAATTGTTTGAGTTGATATTTTCATGTTTTTTTTTTGAAGAATTATATTATATATCGGTAATTACTTGGTTGAGAAACGCAAGGAAAAGTTATTTTTATGATGTCTAACACAAGAATGTTGAAACGTCAACTACTCGTTTTTCTTTAAAATATACTAGAAATTTTTTTTTCTTATCTATCTGTTCGGCCGAGCCCATACACATATATATAAATATATTTTAAAATACTTTTGCACTATTTAAAAATAAATCGACTAATTATTATTTGAAAATCCAAAAGAACGTAATTTAAAACATAAATCGTAAAACGTCAACCAACCTAAACTCACATTGTTTCAAAAATAAACTTAACTCTAATATCCTCTCAAAAACCGCTCAAAAGCATCATAAAGCAATAAAATCTGAAAAGTAACTTAAATCATTAGCATAAGTCATAAACATAAGTGCGGAAAACTAGCGGAGCTAGTTCAACCATCAAGGCCTCCATCATATTCATGCTCACCTGCATCGATCACACCTAGTGTATCTATTGACTCAGCAAACCTTAACCATGATAACAAATAATACATATACAATCACATGCAACAGTGAAAATACTTTAAAAAAATAGCTTTTCATGAATGTGCATAAACTTAAATATTTTTATTTCATCATGTCATATCATCATCATATACATATACGTTTTCCTTTTATTAAATTCGGATCGTTAATTGTGACTTTCGTATCAGCTGAAGGTCGATGGATCCATTTACGTGTAACCACAGTACTGAGTGGCGGGGACGTCAGCGACATTCTCACCCATCAACTGAGCATTGATCTTACATATCATCGTATCATCATAATCATCGTATCATCGTATTAGTCACAATCACTTCACCTTCTTCAACTTTTCATATTTCCACCACTTATAAAAATTCAAGCATATATAAATCATTTTTTTTTAAACCAAGCATGCAACATATCTTTTAGCATTAATGTTTCATCATATAATTTCATAAACCTTTAAAATAAACATATTAACATTATTTACAGCATTCAGGGCACTGCCAGGACGTCTAAAAATTTTAGGATGTAAAATGACCGTTTTACTCCTAGACGCATAATTTTCCATATTTATCCCTAGACCTCGAAACGACGTCCCAAATCATTCTAAACTTAACCTATTATCTTAAAACATTCCCTTAAATATTCCTTAGGCTTAAAATTTAGCTTTTTGATAATTTCTTCGATTCGTTTTTAAACTTAGACATACATCCCGGTTTTGACTCGTATTGATTCGTAACTTAACCAAACTTGAACCAAAGCTTAATAACACCTAAATAAACCATATTCAACCCAATTCATGTCAAATAAGACCCTCGAACCAGCCTAGTTCGAATACTGCATTTTTTGCACTTGTTACTTTGAACCCTAGCTTGTTCGACCCTAGGCTTCCTTTGTTCCTAGCCCTTGGACAACCCCACCAGACCTTAGCTGACCCTCTTAGGACCATGATCAAGCCCATGGAAACCTACTGGATCGAACCTACCAAGCCTAGAAACCGTAGCCCTCTAATCTGATCGTCCCTAGCCAAACGCGCGAGCCATTCGCTCCTAGCCCCTAGCCCTTGAACCAGCCCTCGTGCATCCTACCTAGGATCATGGCTCAGCCCTCTTGAGGCCCCTGGACAAGCCCTAACCGAAGCTAGCAACCGATGTGTCAGCCGAAGTTTTAAAATTTTTATTTTATTTTGACAATCAAAATATTTGTTTGAGCACTCGTATGGTTTTAATAAACATAAAAATTCATAGGGATGCTTAGTAATATATCTTTAGTGAATAATTTCATTTATCTCCAACTACTCCGGTATTAACGGATATAGCTCTTGTTGTAATTCCCTACGAATTTTCTTCGAATCTCTTTCTTCGATCTCCGAATCAGGTCCACGACCGGATTACTTGTTCCTCTTCTAACTTGTACTAGAAAATTAGAAGATATTTTGCGTAGAGATCAAGAAAATAAAATTGGTTGAAAACCTTTGAGAGCACGAAAAAATTTTTCTTGCAAATTGGAAGAGCCGAAAGAATTTTCTTGCAAAATTTTGGATTTTGAGAGCAACCACAGAAAAATGGGAAGAGCCAATGTATATTCCCTTAAAAACTTTCGGATGCCAAAATTCTAAATAAGAATAAAAAATCTTTATTATTATTTGTTTTTCTAATCTTTGATTTACTTAATTAATCACATTAATTAAGTTAATTAAATATTCCAAAAATGCATCCCATATCATGGTAAATCTCGATGCATATATTTTTGAGAATATCATGTAATATTATTTTTTTCTTTGTGTGCAAGTTTTTAAATTATGGTATTATGAATATTTCCATATTACATAAATCAATACCATATTTAATAAAAACTTAATGGGCTATATTTTAACTCAATTAAAATATAATTAATTATTAAAGCTCATTTGAACTTTAATAAATTTGCATGATGAGCTTATACTCTTACAAGCCCATTATCCATGCTCCCATTACATTAATCTCATCATAATCCCGATCGACGATCCAATATCATCGGTGTGACAATTTCAACTTTTTGTTATTATGATGCACACTTTAATTTCGAGATCACCAATGTCAAAATAAGGCAAGTTACTCCCTTTGACTGTCTTTAGCAGTCATACTCTCAAAATTTCTATAACCTATTATGAAATTTATTTATAAGATTATCGATTGATCATATCAAACTTATTTCTTATAAATTTAACTCATTGAATTTATTGTCTCAACGGGAACAAGTAAACCAGTGCTTGTGTGACCCTCAATAGTTCAGGGATACAGCTAGCCGTGGGTTCACAACTCTTTATGATTCAGGACAATTTCTTTTATTCGGACTTATCCTAATTTGCCCCATTCCATGCACCAACATTTGATAATGAGAATGTTTGAAACTATTTTCTGATTAAACCCATCGAATCATGATAAGAGCTTTTAGTAGCATCGTCCCATGATTCCCTAGGTATCACTGATAGTGCTTGCAAGAACCAGTCGGTTATGATTAACATATAGTACGGTCCCTTCATCTCATATATCCCGATCGAATCTGCAACCATTGGTTCATCGAGGGTTGCATAATAATTCGATAACTATGTGACACATATTTGAGAATCAATAGTGGCATCACATGTACAATTTGAGAACTCCTTCTCTAATGTAGATCTCATACTCTGGCCAGAGATTCCATGCACTATTATTTCATCAGATCACATAGGATATCCACATCTGTAGGTGAGTGTTGAATTCCCGACTACTATGCACTGGCTCCTACATGTATCACAATTGTACTCAATCTCGCCACCTGATGACCCTCCTGGAGTCTGTAAACGAGTCAAAGAACAGCCCTAGCATATAAAGCCTCAGTGTTGTCCCAGGTCGTAAGGATTAATGGTGTACAATCATAACCACAGACTTATCCTCTCGATGAATGATAACCACTTGGAAAGTCAGAGGGAGGGTAGTTCGGTATAATCATCATATGACTACCCATCTGCATGTTTGGACATCTCTATGCCCTTACCAAGAAACACGGTATACAACATCACAGATGTTAGTCTCGATCTCAAGCGACCTTTATCCATGTTTTAGGTGACAGAATCGACTAGGAACGAATTTAGATTATACAGTGTTTACAAATGAGTTTCAACATCGAATTACGATTCATCTGTATTAAAGTATAATCAAGGTCTTTATCTATGTTGATCACATGAGTATACAGATAAATAAAAAACAAACCATGAAAAGTTAAATTATATTAAAATAAAGATTGTTTATTTCACATGAGTCAATAAATTCCCTAGCCAACCGTTGGCTTGCAGGACATCTACTCTAACACGCTGCACCTAGGAAGCAAAAATCGAAACTCTAGCCATCCTTCAACCCTTGAGTCGTGCAGCCCTTAGCCTCCCTCGTTTCAGCTTTGAACCGTGATCCTTACAACCCCTAAAATTTGTGAATTTGACTCCTTTTCACGTCCCTACCATGGCATCCCCTTCGGTGCAATATTAACAAGAGTTTTGGAGTATAAAAACACATGTTCTAAGCATAATATGGCATAAAAACGAAAATACTACAAGGGTTCATATTTTTTTCATGCAAACATGCATCCAACATATATGATGGTGTGATAGATGAGAACAAAGAGATCAAGGCGATAAACGCACGAAAAACAACTTGCGATGCGAGGAACGTTGGCGGAGATGGACCCTTGCTGAAATTCTTCACAAAAAAACGTGGCTTTCCTCTTCAAAATCTCGTGTGGTGTGTGTGGTAGGTGCTGATGGAAGAATCCTAGTATTTGGAGGGGTTGGGCGTGTGTTTTGATGGAAATAAATGACTTGGAAGCCTTGTATAATAGGCCCATTAAGCCCATTTGTTATTATTTAAAATATTTTATTTAAGAAAGGTTGTGAAAATATTAGTCGAGTTCTCGAAAAGTTCATATTTTCGTCGAAAATCGAATAACGTTTAAAAATACGACTCGGCGTATAAAGACACCTCAAAACACTCTATTTTCAAAAATACCACATAATATATACCATATATTAAACAATTAAAAATAATTATTTAATAAAAACATTTTCCCTCATATGGCCCCCGGTCTTCGTTCCTCGATCGCGTCTCGAATAACTTTTAAAAAACAGTTTTATGCATTCATGTAGAAATTGCATTTTAAACATGTAAGCATGCACACCATATTTAATTCATGCAGTTACAACCATTTAATTAGTCATTTTCTATTTTCTCTAGATTTCCATGTTGTTAGGTTACGTTATCGTATTTTGGACCGACATTGTGTATGATTTATACGCTATTTGTTTATTTATTTGATATTATGTGCTGAGACGTATATTATCAGTTGGTAATTGATGTGCAAAATAAAATAAAATATTTACTTAGTTAACACACATTTTTTTGAGTTATACACATCGATACTAGCTAACATATCATGTTGCGTCTATATATAATTGAATTCATTTATATTTCGGTTGAAATCAGTAATATGATAGTATTAATTGTATCTTTGAGATTTTTTGACACCCTCTATTATGTCAGACTTAAATAGTTGTTGGCATCGAGAGTGGAGCCATATCCCCAGAAACAGTCCACTTAGGCATGGACCAGATCAAGAATATTATGTATGATTGTTGATATCGATCAATTGATTTCTAATATCCTGATATCTTGTACTTGTATGCATGATATAAATTGCATATTTTATGTCATATATAATGGTTTCTTGATGTCTCGTACTAGGGTTCTGACCTCTAGAGTGGGTTGTCGTGCATTTTTTTGTATGGACATGACATGTGGTACATGTGATTCAACTTCAGGTCCTTAAGAGGAAGAATCGGGAAGTACCAGAACTCTTTGAGGGTCGACTTATTTGTATTTAGGCATTTTGTTGTCGTGTCGTCTCCCATATATTATATGTATATAGTTTAGAGTTATACTTTTACTGTTGTATTCCTCGAATAGTTGTATTTTGTATTTAACGTGCTTTAGATATTGTATTATGTTATTATCGATTTTTTTGGCTCTATAATATTTTTTGTTTTTTTACATTGTAATTTATGGCCGGCACTTGTTTATGTATTTAAGTTTGTTGAGTGTGCTCATTGGCTTATTCTGAGTATTTGGTTTTCCTGATATCTCTTATTTACGGAGAGGTCATGAAGAAATTTTTATATGGATAAAAGTAAATTTTTAACTCACTTTTCGGTTGTTTATTAATTAATCATGATTGCATGTTAATAAATCATGTTTAAAATAAAGACCCCTTACAGGTGCCACCACCCAAACCATCGTAGCAAGATTTTTAATTTAACAATTGGATAATTAAATATTTTCATTATTTTTTTTATCTTCCAAATATGAAAACTTGTGTAAGGTTGTGTTTGGATGAGAAAATTTGAATTTGAATTTGGAGCGTATATTTGATAGTGAAAAAAAAAATTCAACTGAGCAACACAAGATATTTCATTCATTTTAGTTTTGAGTTTAATGGATTTGGTACATGGATTTGAAATCAAATTTGCTCAAATCTTTTAATCTAAATGCAACATAAAAGAATCCAATTATTCTAAGATCGTGTTTGAATTAAAAAAATTGAGATGGATTTGAAATCCACCGCAATGACTCAACAAATAATCATTCGTGAAAATCCTTTATAAAGTAGATTTTACCCAAATAAACAAATGAATTCGTTATTATAAATTTGAAATCCTTAATTTCAAATCCATCAATCCAAATACCACTAAATCGAGATACTCTAAACAACAGTGAAATTTCCACAATTCTTTCTCAATTCACAACAATTTACTAATTTGTTTATTAATTAAGAATAAGTGGATCTAATTTTATTTTTGCTAAACCTTACTATAATAGCATTATTCATGAAGAGAAAGGATAATATTGCAGGGATGCTTTGATTTATACATACTTAGCATTCAATGCACATGTGTTGCATAATAGTTGTATAAATAAAATAATATTTTTTTATTATAATTTTCTAATCTTCTATACATAATTTAATTTGAAATGAAACAAAAAAAATATATAAATAAAGAAATATCTATAAATATGTTGAGTAATAAATAATTTGAAGCCCAAAATAAGTAAGCCCACAAGTAAGGTAACTATTTTGTGGTTTTTACGGTTAGATGATTTTATGTATTTTTTTTTATTATTAATTATAATATATTTTTGTCTACACTGAAACATGATCCTAGCTCTATTTACGAGCTTAACAGGATATTTATAGAAGGATTCACTATTATACCAAAATATTTAATGTATAGGTTCAACTTTATTATATTACCACCGATATTATGCACGTGTTGTGTGTTTATGTATGGAATTTGGATTTTGAAATTATTATTTTTTCTCTTTTGTATTTGTATTGTTTCTTTTTTTATTTTTTCTTTTTTTTTTCCTTTTTTTGTTTTGGGCTTTCGGCTTCTTTAATTTTACTTATCAAAAAAAATTATTTTAATTAATTAGAAAATATATTTTCTAATTTTTTCCAGTAGTTTTTGATTTTTTTGGGGATAAGTTATCACTTAAATAACTAGTAAATTATATAAAATTAAGGGTTGTTTTGCAATTTTCAATTGATCATACAAAGATAGTCTCTAATATCTCTCTAACAATTTAATTGAACTCGAGTTCCTTATAAAAAAAAAAAGAAAAAGAAAAAAATCATGGTGTCACGGTCGGAAAATTTATTTATGTTCGGACAATTTATTTATGTTCGCAAAATATTTTATTTTTTATTTAAATGTAATTTCTCGTATCAACACCTTTTCAAATGTTTGATTTTTTTTTTTTCAAATTGGAATTGAGAGTACACATTGTCTTGTTTGGAGGGAAAACATAATTCTTCTTAATTATTAAGTGAAAAAATTCGTTGGTCCCAAAAGCACATTAGTAAATTTGAGAATTTTTTCAATAATTTGCTATTATTATTGTATAATATGATTTTGTTATACCTAAAATATGCAAAGCCCACGTGATTTACCAAAACCCATGGAATTCCAAGCCATAGCCCAACAGATGCAAAGCTCAAAAGAGTTACAGGCTGTCAGTCCAAGAAAAGCACGATGTGAGGAATTAAGCCACGACCCAACGTGAGTGATCATGGAATGTGGTTGAAATTCCCCCGTGGAGTGTGACAAAAGCAAAAGGAATAATCCGAAAGAAGGACGACAACAAACACATCCAACAAAGCAGCAGCAAAGCTTCTTCAATTCTCTCAATATTTTATCTGCATATTTTCCAATTTCTAGCATTCTAGTTTCTTTAGATTTTGGCATATTCCTCCAACTTTCTTGTAAAAAATGTTGTTTATGTTCATAAAAACGTAATTAAATTTGATGTTGTTCATGGATTTTCTCTACAATTTCATTATATTCCTCAGTTTATATTTTTCGCTTTGAAGCTATTTCGAAGAAGTTAGAACTTACGACCGAATCGAGACCTACAACGTTTGACAAAGAAGTCAGATCATTCACATTTGGCACGAACACGTACCTGGCACGCCCCGCAATTTTCGTGATAAACAAATTGGCAAGTCCAGTGGGACTCGATGCCTCCAAAGCGTACTGAGAAGAATGAGGGAATTCCTCCATCACAGGGGAAAGGCCATCGCTCACAGGAGGAAGAAACTGATGCAGATGGAAGAACGGTTGAAAGACTCGTACACCAGTTCGAAGAAGAGGCTGTGAAGGAAGGAGTTGTAGTTTCTGGTGGCGATGGGTTTCAACAAACTTCATGTTGACCATGGAGAGAAATATCCTCACCGATCTCAAGGAAATGACCAAAGCTCTCACTACTGTCATGATGTAATTTGTGGCAGAAGCAAAGGAATTGAGAAAGTTTGCAAAAGGCGAGATTATTACGCTAGAAAATGATAAACCTCAAGAAGCTGACACTAAATTGTTTAAAGATCAAGGCCAAGGATTGGGGATTTCTCAAGCAGGTGAAAATCGCCGCTTGGGAGAAGCACCTGTTCCCGAATCTGCCAAGGAAGGAAGGTACACTCCTCCGCACAAAAAGGACGAGGAATTGGGGTTGAAATACCAAAATTGCAGTAATAGGAGACAAATGACCGATAATATATTCTCTGTGACATTTCCTAACTTGCATCCAGGGATGTATGGTGATGGGGGAATGCATGGGTATGAAGTACCAAATTCGGGGAATAATGCCCGGAGGGCAATCTATCCTCCACACCAGTTACGACAAACTCTAGTATTGGATTTTGACACGGTACGAGATGTTATTCAAGAGTTGTATGGCCCAGGAGTAAGGCCAATCAACCGACCAGAGTTTCATAAGCCATATCCTGACATTGTTGATCGTGACAATCCTTATCCACGAGGATACCGCATTCCAGACTTCACTTTATACTCTGGGGAAGATAGTCAATCTAGCGTGGAACATGTAGCAAGGTTTACCATCCAATGTGGGGAGTTAGCAAATTTGAAATTTTTTTCTAATTATAAGTTATGATTGTTCTCCAATTCTTTGACTAGCACTGCTTTAACTTGGTATGCGACGCTACCTCGAAATTCTATTATGACTTGGCATGATACGGAACGTCAATTCCATACACAATTCTTCAAAACAGTAACCGATATTAGTATAGTGGAATTTTCCAGGGTGGTCCAAAAATCGGGGGAATCTGCTAATGACTTCATTTGTAAATTCAAGAAAGTGAGAAGTAGATGCCGAGTTTTCCTTCCCAAATCAGAGTATGTGAAGATGGCACAGCGAGGGCTAGATTTTGAACTCAGAAAGAAGTTTCAAGGGATGGAATTCGGCGATTTTTATGAGCTTGCTGCCAAAGTATCAGAATATGAGGAATTATAGCGGGAGGAGAGTCATAAAAGAAAATCTACAGCGGGCTCTTACTTTCAAGAAGTGGAGGAAGTCGCATTGGCAGCAGTGATAAATTCCGGATCACGCACTGTTCTTTTCTTGAAACGCAAGAGCGAAGAACTCTCCAAGAAAAACATTCCTCCAGTGCAAACATCATATACTTTTGATGCGTCAAAGACAGAGGAAATATTTGATCACTTGGTGAAGGAAAAATTTATAACATTTCCCCTAGATCATAAGCTGCCCACTAGAGAAGAGATGAAAGGAAGAACTTACTGTAAGTATCACAATTCCTTCAACCATAATATTAATGCTTGTTGGGCTTTCAAAAATGTCTTACAGGAAAAAATCAACAAAGGAGTCCTGAAATTTCTCGAGAAGAAAGAAACAATGATAGTGGACGAAGATCCTTTTCCCCTGGTGGCCAATGTGAATGTTAGCGATACCGATTTGCGTTTCTTAATAAATGAGATGAGAAGGAATGGAGGTGAGGATAGGTCCATTAGGCCACGAGTTGCTATAAAGAAGTGTTGGGTGCCTCGGAAAATGATGTTTGAGGTTAATGAGAAGAAAACAAAAACTTTTCAGGGAAAAGATCGCTATTACAGTGGGGATGATATGTAATGTAGGGGGAGGAATATGAGGTATGGTGGGAGATCCATGGCCAAAAGGCCGGAGAACAAGTACCTCAGAAAGAGCTCGTTTCACAGGTCGGTGAATGGCGAGAGAAGAAGTGACCGACAATCATTCCAGAAGATAATACAGAGGCCACCACCTCTAGACACCTATAAAAAACATGAAAGGAAATCTCGTTTTGTTGTTCCTTCCAGAGCAATCCCCGAAGGTGTATGGAAGCGGGTAGAACATCCAAAGTTCCCAAAACCTCTTTCTCGGACCCAAAAACGACGTGTGTTGAGAGAAAAACAGATGAGCGCAGATCTAAGATGGATGAGTCATTCAAAGACAAGAAAAAATTTGGGAGGAAGGCTACTGAAGATAATGAGGGAGAAGGTGATGACTTGTTATCAGAGGAAGACAGTGAACTAGTCAAGAAGGCTACTTTCAAGGTGGGACAGATTCTCGCTTCATTCGAGTGTGCTACTGGTTCATTAATGTTGGCAGAGGAATTTAAACATAAAGGGATGTTTGAATCCGATATATCTACTGGAAACCAAAGTGTTACGGAATCTATTCAAACCAATATTTCGAATGAGTGCGTTGGTGTTCTTGTTGATGAAGAGAAAATAATGTTGATGAAGCAACCTACCAATGAGATGACCAAACATATCAAACCACTATATATTATAGCGCATGTTAATGGAAAGCCGTTGTCTACGGTACTGATAGATAATGGGTCTGCTGTGAATATTTTACCACACATAATCCTTCAGAAGTTGGGGAAGAATGTGGAGGACTTGATTCCTACTGAAGTCTCTGTGGCGGCTTTTACTGGGGAATCTACAAAAACTTTGGGAGTGTTGCAAGCAAATGTTACTGTAGGTTCCCGATCCTCTTTGTCAGCTTTTTTCGTGGTCAATTCCAACGCTAGCTTCCATGCTTTGTTAGGGAGGGATTGGATTCATATCAATCATTGTGTACTATCATCCATGCACCAGTTACTGTTCATGTGGAAAAGAGATGAGGTGGAAGTGATACAGGCTGATTCGCAGCCGTATCAATCTAATTCCAACGCAGTAGAGACTAGTTATTATGATGGAGACTTCGGTCCTATTAAAATTCGTGACTATAAGGTGAATGGACAGCAAGGAGCAGTCTACATGGATACTAAAAAAGTGAGAGAAACAGTTGAAAAAATTCTCAAACCCACCGCCATGGTCTCCCCTAGACCCATGGTCCGATCTATTATCGAGGAAGTCAATGACTAAGTTCACTAAAAAAGAGATGGAAGTCGCTGCAACTTCCGAGTGGAAAGCCAAAATACAGCAGCTGGTGAACGTAGTGCATTCTCAGGAGTTGTGAGATATGGATGGAGTTGAAATAATATTTGATGAGGAATGTGGAGGTAGCGAGGAAGAAGAGTTACAAATTGAGGATTTAATCTTAGCTCCGGCTCAGATGAAAGATCGACAGCCGGAGACATATGGTTCATAAAGATGAAATAGACGAGAAGTATTGTACAAAGTAGGCTGGATGGCCACTTTGGTTAGTTTTGTCATATTGACTCATAAGAAGTTTCTGTAAATGTGTGAGGAATAGGCTTTTAAGCCATTCTTTGCTGAAGTTTTTTGTAAATAATGATGGAGCATTGTGAATAAATAAAATGATTGCTCATAAAATCCGATGTAGTTGATGTATTTTGAGAGAAATATTTTTTGTGTTGGTTGGCCAAATTGATGAAAAAGTGAAGTTTGTTTATGGCATATGTGGAGCCCTTAACTCCTAATCGTTATTACAATACAATTTTATTAGGGTTAATTAATTACAGCGAAAAACGAGTTTAAATTTTCTATACAATGAGCCCAAAACATGTCAACTGTAATTATAAAACTAAAAATAGTATATAATCGATTCTCGTCTCAACATGTCACAATATAAAACAAGCCCACACGTAATCCAGATCAAAGACATACAAACAAACTCATATCCTCGGGACATGCTCCGATATATAGATACATAAACATATATACTGGGAAAGACCACTAAACCTCAACTCAAGCTGTGACTCCCTCCAGAAGTACCCTCTCCGGTCTCCTGATATCCTGGAGTACCTGTCATTGTCCACATACAAAGACAACAACAACCCCGTCCGAGGTGAGCAAAGCTCAGTCTGAAGCAACCACAATATATACCACAGATATCTAAACAATGATATATGATATGCAATGCATGTATGTCGTGTAGGTATCAGGTCAAATGCCCATCCACTGAGCATATCTCAAAATCAATCGAATCGCTATCAAATCAATGCTCGAGCTGGCACACCGGCCTCAATCAGGGATAATCGTATGATAGCGTCGACAAAGCGCCATCGAATCCCAAATCTCAATCAAATCATCGGGGCCACTAATATCTATGCTTTAAGGGTCATGTAATACCAAACATAGCATTGTGTTCACAAACCTCAGAATCAAATCAAATCATATCAGGGTATCCAAGGATCATAGCTCAACGTGTATGTCATGTATGCCACATCAACTCAACAAATAAGGCATATAGACATATATTTTCAATCAACTCAGTCAAATCAATCAAATCAATCAAACATATATCATATGATACAGATACCTGTCGTATGTTACCCGGTCGCAACATACCTCAATTCTTCATTTCCAATTGATGTAGCTTGAAGATTTCGGAATAATAATCTATCTACATCAATAACATATTCATTTCAATCAATAACATCATTCAAAATCAACAATATAAGTTTCAAATATATTTTGAAACTTTGAAATTTCATATCAAATTGAAATCATAACATAATTCAATTCCGACTTCAAAACATGGTTCCTTGTCGGTTATTCTACCACATATATGAATCTCGACTTCAAATACATTATATTCCAACACTTTAATATTTAGAGCTGCTGAAACCAAAAGAAATTTACCTCAAAAGGAAGCTCTCGACGCGAGGATTCCGAATATATATTTTGTTTCAAGTTTGGACAACGTTTCCAGGTGATTTCGTACAAAAGAAATCAATTTCCCTCTTTCTCTCTCGAAGCTTCAGCAAAAGGGAGATGAAAATTCTGTCCAAAACTCATCCTTATCACCCTTATATCGGTGCTACAGAGGTACTCGCGCATATGCGCGGATAGTTCTGCCCGCGCGCGCAATTCTGCGCGATTACGCGCCTTGCTCTATCCAAAACGCTATTTTAGGTTTCGAATTAACAAAAGTGGTCAACATGAAAGTTGTAGCTCTATGTCTTGGCTTTCATTTTCCACCAATCTCACTCCATTTAGATATTTTATGCGAGAGTTATGCTCATTCTCCCAAAATGTGTCATTGCAGGAACTGCAACGCACATGATACACTTCGGGGTGATTTTGCCCATATTTTCAAATGGATTTGGACAAAACTCAAAACATAAAAATTTTAGTACTATGTATTACGCAATATCTTCTCCTTCCGATCCATAATGCAAATAGGTTGTTCAACATAGGAAAGAGAATGATCAAGTTCAACCTCATCAGGTGCAAGTACATGTGATGGATCTGGTTCATATTTTCTCAACATAGAAACATGAAACACATCATGAATGGCAGATAAAGCTGGTGGCAATGCCAATCGATAAGCAAGATCTCCAACTCGATTAAGGATCTCGTATGGACCAACATATCGAGGAGATAACTTCCCTCACATGCCAAATCGAACGGTGCCTCTAAAGGGAGATATTTTCAAAAACACTTTATCACCTTTCTATAATTCTAAGAGACGTATTCGATAATTTGCATAACTCGTTTGACGATCCTGAGTGGCTTTCATCCGCTGTCGAATCAACTGAACATTATCATTCATTTCCCGTATCATTTCAGGTCCAGTCAATTGCTTTTCAACAATTTCATCCCAGAATAACGGTGATCTACATCGTCTCCCGTATAAGGCTTCAAACGGTACCATACCAATGCTCGTTTGGAAACTATTATTATAAGAAAATTCCACCAATGGTAAAGCATCTTGTCATCCCATTCTGAAATCCATCACAATCGCACGTAACATATCCTCTAACGTTTGAATTGTACGCTCAGTCTGGCCATCAGTTTGAGGATGATAAGCAGTACTCATAGCTAAACGCGTACCCATGGCTTCTTGGAAACTACCCCAGAATTTAGAAGCAAACCTGGGATCATGATCTGATACAATTGAGACTGGCACACCATGCAGTCTCACAATATTCTCGATGTATAAATGGGCCATTCTCTGATAAGGATAAGTCTGCTCATACGGAATGAAATGTGCAGATTTCGAAAGCCGATCAATAATAACCCAAATAGCATCACAGCCCTTGGGCGAACGAGGTAAATGAGTCACAAAGTCCATAGCAATATGTTCCCAATTCCATTTCGGGATTTCAAGACTATGGGGTAATCCTCCAGGTTTCATTCTCTCGGCTTTTACTTGTTGGCAAACAAGAAATTTTGAAATAAATTCAGCAATGTCCTTCTTCATACGTCTCCACCAGAATTGAGGTCTCAATGTCAAATACATTTTTCGACCTTAGGGGTGAATACTGTATTTGCTACAATGTGCTTCTCGAAGAAAGGCATATTTCAATTCAGGATTATCAGGGACTATCAGCCGTCCATTAAGTCGTAAAGAACCATCAGAAGAAATCTGAAATCCAGATTGATGTCCTGCAGATACAAGTTCTTTCAACTTTTGGATCTGAGCATCACTTCGTTGGGCTTTTCGTATTTTCGATATCAAGTTCGGCTCAATTTGCAATGCTGAGACAGTGAAAGAATTCCAATTCGAGTGAAAAGTCCAACCAGAAGTACATATATCCTCATGTACCTTGGCGACACTGACAGAAGCTAAAACAGAATCATGAACTTGCTAACTAAGGGCATCCGCAGTAACATTCACCGATCCCGGGTGATATTGAATCTCACACTCAAAGTCCTTCAAGAGATCCATCCATCTGCGTTGCTTCATATTCAAATCAGATTGAGAAAAGAGATACTTCAGACTCTTATGATCAAAATAAATAACAAACTTTTCTCCATACAAGTAATGACGTCAAATCTTCAAAGCAAACACAATGGCGGTCAATTCAAGATCATGAACAGGATAACGTGTTTCATGAGATTTCAATTGACGAGACGCATAAGCAACCACTTTGTCATGTTGCATCAAAACACAGCCCAAACCTTTACCAGACGCATCTGTACACACTACAAATCCTCCGGTACCTGAGGGAATAGTAAGTACAGGTGCTGTGGTCAATCTCGTCTTCAATTCTAGAAAACTAGCTTCACATTCATCTGACCAAATGAATCTCTGATTCTTCTGTGTCAGTTGAGTAATAGGTTTAGCTATTTTCGAAAATCCTTCAATAAAACGACGATAATAACCAGCTAAACCCATGAAGCTACGGATCTCGGGAACATTCGTAGGTCTCGGCCAATTCAATACAGCTTCAACCTTAGCAGGATCAACAGATATGCCATGTCTCGAAATGACGTGGCCTAAAAATACCACTTTGTCCATCCAGAATTCGCATTTGGACAATTTATCATATAAATGGCCATTGCGAAGAGTTTGAAGTACAAGTCTCAAATGTTCAGCATGCTCCTTTTTCGATTTCGAATAGACAAGAATATCATCGATAAATACAATAACGAATCGGTCAAGATAATCTCGAAAGCCACGATTCATTAGATCCATAAAGACAGCAGGAGCATTCGTGAGACCAAAGGGCATAACCAAGAACTCATAATGGCCATACCTCGTACGGAAAGCAGTTTTAGGCACATCTACTTCTCGAACTCGTACTTGATGATACCCAGAACGAAGATCAATCTTAGAGTATACCGAAGTACCCGGAAGCTGATCAAATAAATCAGCAATACGAGGAAGTGGATACTTGTTTTTCACAGTAGCCCGATTCAATTGTCTATAATCGATATACATTCGCATAGTACCATTTTTTTTCCGAACAAATAACACTGGAGCTCCCCAAGGTGATACACTCGGTTGAATATATCCCTTATCGAGAAGATCCTGTAATTGTTCTTTCAATTTTTTCAATTCCAGAGGTGCCATGCGATAAGGAGCTTTAGAAATAGGTGCAGTCCCCGGCATAAGATCAATACTAAATTCAACTTCTCGATGAGGCGGAAAGTCAGGAATCTCATCGGAAATTACATCTGGGAATTCTTTCGCTACAGGAATATCAGATAAAGATGGCTGCTTTTTCGAGACATCAACAGCGTAGATAAGATAACCCTCATCTCCGCTAAAAAAAAGTCAAGACATTTCCAGAGAGGATACCAATGGAATTTTAGCTTGGGAACCCTTGCCATAAAAATTCCACTTGGGTCCATCAATAGGTCGAAATCGAACCACTCCATGAAAACAATCGACAGTAGCTCGATTTGTTGTCAAAATATCCATGCCAACAATACAATCAAAGTCGTGCATTAGGAGGACAATCAAATTCAGAAATAGCACATTGTCCTCGTATATCAATACACAATTATGCACAACTTGCTCAGAAAAAATAATCTTTCCTGATGGCGTGACTATCGACAATGTATCATACAACGGAGTACACATAATATCATGCGATGCAACAAATGCATGAGATATGAATGAATGGGATGCTCCTGTATCAAATAAACACGTGCAGGATAATCGCAAAGCATGTAAATACCTGCAATCACACCACCAGGAGCTTTTTTCGCCTGATCCTCGGTCATAGCATACACTTGAACTTGAGGAGGGACTTGGGCACTCTGACCACGCGGTCCTCGATATTGTGGAACATTCGACTGCTAAAAAGAGGGAATAGGAACAGCAGGTCTCATCATACTGGGGCCACCTCTAAAGCCTGGCTGGGGTTGAGAAGAAGTCGTACCCCTGTTCGGACATGCACGAGAAAAATGGCCTTCCTGTCCACAATGATAACTAGTACCAAACATACCTCGACACTGCTCGATAGTATGTTTGCCTCCACAATAACTACAATAAGGAGTAATCACGGGACTCCTTCTCTGGGATCTACTGGAACTCGAAGAAGAAGAAGAAACAGTGGAACCAGTCTTCTTAAACTTCCTACCTCTCGGACACAAGGTAGGCTGCTGAGCTGTCACTGGAGGTGGAGGAGTGTACTGAGGACCTCCTCGTTTTAGTCCAGCTTCAGCTGCCTTCGCTCGTTCAACTGCCTCTGCGTAGCTTGTAGGCAAACCAGAAACAACAAAAGTATATATCGCAGGATGTAAGCCGTTCACAAACCTGTTATATTTTGCCTTTGCATTCGCAGCTATGTGAGGTGCATATTTCAACAAAGTCGAAAACTTCGAAGCAAATTCTGCAACAGACATCGTTCCTTGCTGCAGACTATTGAATTCATTCTCCTGAGCAGTATAATAAGAAGGAGGAGAATACTGCTCCAAAAACTGGGCCTTGAAGACATCCCATGTGACTTCAATCTCGGCCTCTTTCAGTCCAATCTGAGCGGCTTCCCACCAAGATTTTGCTCGATCTTTCAACCGGTAGAGAGCAAGTTTCATTCTCCTAGGTTTAGAATATTCAACAATATTAAACAAATGCTCAATATCCTTCAACCAGGCCTCAGCTCTTTCTGCACTCTCGGTGCCAAAGAACCTCGGTGGTTTCGGATCCTGGAATCGAGCCATCACCAGATCCATGGACAATCCTTCAAATTGTCTAACAATCCTCTCAGTACTACTACTCGCAGTTTCATTTGTGGGATCCATCTACGAATCAAAGGATAAATATCACAAATCAATATCAATGTCACATCATCATCATCTCATATCATCACTCTCATCAAAAACTTAATCAAACTAAATCAAGTAGGAGCAAGTAATACAATAAATGCAAACACATACGCACAATTCATTTGTGCCTATTACGTGTACACAAGACTTAATCGAGCATTCCCAGCTATGCTCTGATACCGCTCTGTGTGGGGCCCTTAACTCCTAATCGTTATTACAATGCAATTTTATTAGGGTTAATTAATTACAGCGGAAAACGAGTTTAAATTTTCTATACAATGAGCCCAAAACATGTCAACTGTAATTATAATACTAAAAATAGTATATAATCGATTCACGTCTCAACATGTCACAATATAAAACAAGCCCACACGTAATCCAGATCAAAGACATACAAACAAACTCATATCCTCGGGACATGCCCCGATATATGGATACATAAACATATATACTGGGAAAGACCACTAAACCTCAACTCAAGCTGTGACTCCCTCCAGAAGTACCCTCTCCGGTCTCCTGATATCCTGGAGTACCTGTCATTGTCCACATACAAAGACAACAACAGCCCCGTCCGAGGTGAGCAAAGCTCAGTGTGAAGCAACCACAATATATACCACAGATATCTAAACAATGATATATGATATGCAATGCATGTATGTCGTGTAGGTATCAGGTCAAATGCCCATCCACTGAGCATATCTCAAAATCAATCGAATCGCTATCAAATCAATGTTCGAGCTGGCACACCGGCCTCAATCAGGGATAATCGTATGATAGCGTCGACAAAGCGCCATCAAATCCCAAATCTCAATCAAATCATCGGGGCCACTAATATCTATGCTTTAAGGGTCATGTAATACCAAACATAGCATTGTGTTCACAAACCTCAGAATCAAATCAAATCATATCAGGGTATCCAAGGATCATAGCTCAACGTGTATGTCATGTATGCCACATCAACTCAACAAATAAGGCATATAGACATATATTTTCAATCAACTCAGTCAAATCAATCAAATCAATCAAACATATATCATATGATACAGATACCTGTCGTATGTTACCCGGTCGCAACATACCTCAATTCTTCGTTTCCAATTGATGTAGCTTGAAGATTTCGGAATAATAATCTATCTACATCAATAACATATTCATTTCAATCAATAACATCATTCAAAATCAACAATATAAGTTTCAAATATATTTTGAAACTTTGAAATTTCATATCAAATTGAAATCATAACATAATTCAATTCCGACTTCAAAACATGGTTCCTTGTCGGTTATTCTACCACATATATGAATCTCGACTTCAAATACATTATATTCCAACACTTTAATATTTAGAGCTGCTGAAACCAAAAGAAATTTACCTCAAAAGGAAGCTCTCGACGCGAGGATTCCGAATATATATTTTGTTTCAAGTTTGGACAACGTTTCCAGGTGATTTCGTACAAAAGAAATCAATTTCCCTCTTTCTCTCTCGAAGCTTCAGCAAAAGGGAGATGAAAATTCTGTCCAAAACTCATCCTTATCACCCTTATATCGGTGCTACAGAGGTACTCGCGCATATGCGCGGATAGTTCTGCCCGCGCGCGCAATTCTGCGCGATTACGCGCCTTGCTCTATCCAAAACGCTATTTTAGGTTTCGAATTAACAAAAGTGGTCAACATAAAAGTTGTAGCTCTATGTCTTGGCTTTCATTTTCCACCAATCTCACTCCATTTAGATATTTTATGCGAGAGTTATGCTCATTCTCCCAAAATGTGTCATTGCAGGAACTGCAACGCACATGATACACTTCGGGGTGATTTTGCCCATATTTTCAAATGGATTTGGACAAAACTCAAAACATAAAAGTTTTAGTATTATGTATTAAATTTCCAATGGAATTGATCTCATCCCATTTGGACTAATACTCAGATGATTATGCCAAAAACCGTAACATGTGTCATTTTTGTATTGCGGTTCAGCATACTTTTCAAACACAAATCAATTTCTAATACAATCTTTCATTATCACCACATATTTTCACTTTCCATTGTCATGATATACATTATATACGTAATCACATGATAATTTCATGCATTATCGATAATCAACATAAGATTTACGATAATACGATACACGGTCCTTACAGCATATCTTGAAACCTTGTGGAGTATTGTTTGAAAAATGTTGTTTAACAGTTGATTGGTAACAAGCAGCGTTGACCCGCCATGTTTGCATCAATGTTGAAGAAATCTGGCTTTTTGCCGTTTGTTTAGTTTTTAGAAAATTTTGGCAGAGTTTTCCTTGTAAATGTGAAATGCCAAAAATACAAATACATGTAAATAAATCTCAAGCAGCATGTATAAGGTAAAAAAAATGTTTTCAATAACAAAATTTGGCTTTCAAGCCACTTTTCAAGTCTACACATCAGAAAAGATACTTGCCAAACCATGACAAACAAGTGCAAAAATCAGTTGCAAAGATATTCATCCAAACTTGGAAATTTATTTTAGATTGGCCAACGACACTCCCAAGAGGCAAGATTTTCATCTCTATTGGTCTTTAATGTATTTTCTTGTATTGGCATTTGAGATAAATTCTCGATTTCTCCAACTATGTTCCTGCTAAATAAATGAGACCGAGTGATGAATAATGGAGTGTTGATCAACAAAACTATGAATGCTCAAATAATAATGCAACATAACAAGATGGAAGAAGAACATCTAATAAGCAAGATGGAAGATGACCAATTGAATGACAGTTGGGTGATTTATACATACCCCATTTCCATCTTCTGAAATCCACCAGACTCTTTCATCTCAATCAGAGCTAATTTATATAGTGCTAGCTAATGATTTGAGCAAAGGAAGAGCAATTCGTGTGGTTGTGTTCTCAATATGAAAATTACAGAAGTTGCACCAGATCATCACCCAAGCTTTGGATGTCGGCCTTGAGATTATCAATGGAAACTTTCAGTGCTTCACTATCATGCAGAATGACCATCATGTCGGTTTTATGTTGAGTTAGCCTTTCTCTCGAGAGCATGCTGTCAAACTTTTCTTTTGTGCTTTGAAATCTGCCACTTGAATCAACGTCTCCGAACAAGTGAGACTTGAATCCTGAAAAGCTGAAAACATTGAAGACAGATTATTTAAGATATCATGCAATGGGTGTTGCAAGGTATTGCTCATCAAAAACTCATTCAGACATATTCACAAACACCTCAAGTGCAATATGAAGATGTGACATATTCTTCAATGCTTTTATGATGGAGGATTGTGAAAAATAATGAAATATACCTACCTTGAGAAGATGTGGCTTGATGCGAAGGAGGTTGACGATGGCGATTTTCAGAAACTTGGATGACATCACAAAAGCGATATAATCGACGGTGATATGAGATATGGGATCTCCGTGAACGGTTGATTAGTTGTCTCAAAGTGAAGGAGGATCGGTTGTGAAAAGCAGTGAAGAATTGGAGGATTTTGGGGAAAGAAGGCAAGGAAGAAGTTTAGGAGGAAAACCAAGCTGCTATCTTTTCTTTTTCTCCTCATCTGTCTCCTCATCATATATGTCGTGTTAAATTTGGACTCAACTTATAAATGAGCTAATACATTAGAATTATTACACATATAGCCAAATTGGCTATGGGGGGCATTTGTTATATCTAAAATATGCAAAGTCCACAAGATTTACCAAAGCACATGGAATTCCAAGCCACAGTCCAACAGATGCAAAGCCCACAAGAGTTACAGGCTGTCAGTCCAAGAAAAGCACGATGCGAGAAGTTAAGCCACGACCCAACGTGAGTGATCGTGGAATGTGGTTGAAACTCCCCCGTGGAGTGTAACAAAAGCAAAAGGAATAATCAGAAAGAAGGATGACAACAAACACATCCAACAAAGCAGCAGCAAAGCTTCTTCAATTCTTTCAATATTTTATCTGCATATTTTCCAATTTCTAGCATTCTAGTTTCTTTAGATTTTGGCATATTCCTCCAGCTTTCTTGTAAAAAATGTTGTTTATGTTCATAACAACGTAATTAAATTTGATGTTGTGAATGGATTTTCTCTACAATTTTATTATATTCCTCAATTTATATTTTTCGCTTTGAAGCTTTCGAAGGAGTTAGAACTTATGACCGAATCGAGACCTACAACGTTTGACAAAGAAGTCGGATCATTCACGTTTGGCACGAACACGTGCCTGGCACGTCCCACAATTTTCGTGATAAACAGATATAAAATAATTATTATTTTTGTTATACATGTAATGTGTATGCGTTAGTACACATAAAAAAAACATAGAATAAAGAGTAAGGCGGTGGGTGTCAATTTTTTTTTCCTTCGTGTCATTTAATGAAAAAAATATGTTTTCGTACTTTCTTATCCATAAAGAATATGTTTATGCACTTTTTGGGCCCATATATCTTTTCTATAATGAAAATCGGTACGAAACATTGAAAATATGTCATTAATATATGATGATTGAGTACCAACTGTTTCAGACCTGATGCTAATATGTGAGTTTTGAATACTCAAACATGTACTGTAAGTGTTAATGTTAATGACATGTTTTTCTTTTATCTGATGAAAATCGGTATAAAACATTGAAAATATGATACTAATATATGATATTTGGGTATCAAACATGCGTAATAAGCGTTGATATTAACCTGTGAAAAGACATGTAGGCCCGAAAAGTACAAAAATATTTTTTAAATCTTGATTTTCTTAATTTTGAGTTCCAATTATAGTTACATTATGAGTTGGTTCACGACTCATAATTAACGTTAATCAAGTCATAAGATCTCACGAAAAAATTATAAATACTGAATCAAATTTTTTTTTTCTGATAAAACAACAAAATACAATTATTATTTTGGAGGGTAGTTGGATATTTCATAAGGTAATAGCTGAGATTCTCTAATGAGTAATTGAACATTGACGCACCATGCCACGTTAAAAAGTAAACTTGACTTTTCATGTAATTGAAAGCAAAAAAATAAAAAAATATCGAGGATAATCTTCATTTTCGCCCCTAGTTGTTTAGGGATTTTGAGGATTTATTCCCTCTTAATTGTTATATGCTAAAAACTAATTGCAAAAACTTGTGTGAGACGGTTTCACGGATCGTATTTGTGAGACGGATATCTTATTTGTGTCATCCATGAAAAAATATTATTTTTTATGCTAAAAGTATTGCTTTTTATTGTGAATATGAGTAGGGTTGACCCGTCTTACATATTAAGATCCGTGAGATGGTATCACATGAGACCCACTCAAAACTAATATATTTTATCAAACTAAAAAAATATTTCTTGTTGAAAAATAATAAGAGTGTTGAAAAATATGAGTTGTAATATTTGAATGTTGAAAATAAGAAAGTTGACTGTTGAAAATAAAAGTTATAAATATTTAAAATTAGTGTGTGATGATGAATGTAATGATGTAATTATTTGTGATTATTTCCAAAATTTTTCTATAAATAGATCTCTCATTTGTGAAGAAAATCACAATTGAGTTGAGAGAAAAATATTATAAAATGTGTAGTGTGATAATTTTGAGAGTTTGAGATTTTTACTTTTTACCATAAATTTTTTTTCCGTAACATTTCTCGATATTTTTATCCCAAAACTAAAAGCAAAAGAAATAAAATTTAAAAAAAAAATTTAAAAATTAAAAATAATACTTATATTGGGATCTAATCCTAAAGTAAAATAGAGGCAGGGGACTCCAAGTGGCCGGGAACCATAAATGCAAAGTAAGTAGTAAACAAACGAACGTATATAGGTTCGGCATTCCGAGCCCACCGCCCTATTCTACCGACGTCCGTCTCAATTCATCTGAGCTGACAAGAATCCTTGTTGCGTCAATTACCCAACAATGGCGGTGTGCTGGAGAATGTATTTCGTTGCTTTGAAACTTTTGCTTCTCATGGGGAGGCTATCGTGCGCCGATTCCATTAGGGTTCCGTTGCCTCCGGCCTGTCCGTTGAATTCCTTGGAGGATTTCATGACGGATTCTAACAATTGTCTGTTCTGCTTCGAGGGATCACGTTTTCCTAACTCTACCAACGTAATTGAGGTACTGATCACTCGACTTAATTTGGATTATGTTTTTGGATTGGCTATGCTTCGACATATATTTTACTTTAAAGTAAATTTTCGATTTTATTTCCTCCTTTAAGCGTGGTTACGATTTTGGGAACTTGTAAAAGCTTGTTGAGAAATTAGGTTTTAAGTTTTTAGCTCATGCTTTTGGTAGTTTGAGTTGCTTGTCAAATAATATGGCCAGTTAAACTCAAATAATATGTCAAGAAAGTTGAATTTCATGTTAATGAACTTTAATGCTGTTTTTGGTATGACACTGGTTCAATGAGGCCTCTGAAGGTGAGGTATGGATTAATAGTGTGTTTGATTCAGTCGTTTCTGAACTAGATGAATGATTTATGACATTTGATATTGTGGTTTGATGAATAATCCAAATGCCCAAATTCTCAAAATGCTTCACGATTGTAAAAGTAAGCTAATTGTTGGACAAGTGAACACGTTTTAATGGCAGAAAGTATCAATTACTGGTTTGTTTAGAGTTGGTAGAGGTTTTTGCTGGAAGTTCGTCATCAAATATGTTGCAAATTGTTAACTTTAGACTGCTACGACACACTAACACACTTAGGGCTATTTTTATCTTCTAATTTTGTTCATTGGGGATAAAGCGCAACTCCATCACCTTTAGCAGTAGTATTTCAAGTGCTTCACACTTCCTTGGCTTTCTACTATTAACCATCCTGATAAGCTTATGTTATCTCTTCATTTGATTAAGCAACATATCAGTAATGTCTAAATTTCTCCTGCTAATGATAATTCATGCATGGGCGTAGGTAGATAACTTCTTTTTTGTTTACGTGGGAAGCAGTTCTCTTGTTCCATCTGATGAAAGATGTACTTTTCAATAAGGGTGACCGTGACAAAATAAATTATCATTATTATTTATCACTCAAAATTTTAATAGTTTGCCATACTTTTTAAGTTATTTCTAAGACAGTTTTTACTAGACATGTATCATAACATGTTGGAGTATGATATCTTTTGCGGTTGAATTGTTATGAAATGCTAAGTGGGCTTCCTCAATGACATAATAGCCTAGTGGCAAAGACCTATGTGTTAAAAAATCATCTCAATGAATGCATTGACGACACTGTTAACTCTTACATCATTGCATGAACTAACGTTTTTTTTGTGAGTCTGACATTTGAAAAACAATGTCCCTTTCTTGTCACGCATAAAATGAGTTCAATATTTAATTGTAATTTGTGATGGTAACAACAATGTTTTGTATCTGGTTTTTCAGTTTTAACTTTGAACCTGCCATTTAATTAGGTGTAATTTTTTTAATTAATTTTGGCTGTTAATGCTGTATAGAAATTGAAGAAAAGCAAGAACAATGTGTCCAATTGTAAAATAGTTACAAATACAGTCTTGTAATTTACTCGGTTAATTGGTCTTATAAAGTTTTTCTAGCTTCGGTGTCATGGACACTTCGAACCATGATCCAACACATGCCAGCCCAGGCCCTAAGGATATTTATTGTATACAAGCATGGCACACACGGGAAGCATCACACAACACCTTAGCAGAAAGTTCTCTCATCCATCCATATCTTAGGGTTGTTATTTTTGAATAAGAGGATAATCTGATCCTCTGTTCAGCATATTAGGATTTAGATTTTTTGGTTTATCTTTCAATTGTTTGAATTATGGTTATCTAGGTTTGGTTGTTTTTAATCAGCATGATCAAATTAAATAAAGCAATTGAGATTCATTCCAAAAAAATATCATGCATTCGTGGAGATCGAGAAGTTCTCTCTTACGAGCCTCTACTCCGTGTTACATTACAAACAAGCAAAAACAATAAACAAAAATCATAGCTCAATGTGGTAGAAAATCCCACAAATACGAACACCCCGCACTGGAAGATTACCCCCTAACTCGGTCTGTAACCACATCTGTATCATGTGCTTGTGACATTTGGATTTAAGGTTGCAAGGCATTATAGTTATTTGGCTGAGCTAATTTTGGGTGAACACTTGTAATGTCAAATATGTTGAAGACCTCATTGTTTTAGGGTTTGATAAAACGAATGACCAGAGGACCTGTAGCTTATAAAGAAAGGTACCTGAAGCATACGATCCAAGTAATAAATGCAGACAGCCTACTTATCCTGCATAACAGTACACATTCTTTTTGTCTGGCTGTGAATACTCTGAAAATTAACCAAAAAAAATCTTGAACTCTGAAATCTCTGTATAAATTAAGATTTGAAACTGATAAGTTGCAAAGCTTGTATTACATATTTCACTTGAGCAGAGTTCTAGATGTTTATTAACTGAAAAAATTGAAAGCTTACATTGAAATAATTTAGGTATACTTGTCTTGGTCTTGTCCCTGAACATGTAGTATGCCTTCTTGTTTGTGAAGAGTTACTGTGAAATTGTAAATGTTTTTTGGTGAAGGGGGATGATGCTGTACTGCAGAAGGCATTGCATAGGGTTCACAAAAATCAAGATTATACTGCTCTTCTTTTCTATGCATCTTGGTGTCCTTTCTCTGGAAATTTTAAACCTAGCTTCTCAGTTTTGTCCTCCATTTTCCCTTCCATTCCTCATTTAGCAATCGAAGAAGCAGCTGTAAGGCCAAGGTATTAGCACTTCTGTTCTTAACTTCATATGTTATGTTACCATTGGCTTAAAAATAACAGGGCCGGTGTATTTTCAGCATTTTAGCGAAGTATGGAGTCCATGGGTTCCCTGCTTTGTTGCTTGTAAACTCCACCGTGCACATGCGGTATCATGGTTCTCGGACTGTGGAGTCTCTCATCTCTTTCTATGCAAATGTTACAGGTATGATTAATGCTATGGCATACTTGTAGATTTGCCAAATTGTTACAGTAAAATTTCAGTTGCTGTTGTTTTTGTTGTTATCATGCCAAGATCTATGCAGGACTTGGATTGTTAATGAGTAGGCAGGTTCTAGCTTGAAAACGACGTAGTTAAAATATGTTGGGTTTCTTAGCTGTTGTTCCTTGATACATAATAAAAAATTCGACAGGTAATTACATTTGAGTTTCTATAGTAGTAGTCGTTCTACGTGTCGATTTGTCCATTCTGTTTGATATATTAACACTTATGATTGTATTATTCCCTCCTAGTGAACATATGTCTAGCTCTCACTACTTTAAAAGAAAACATGTGCAAGAAAATATTGGGGAAAAAGGAACAGAGTCCCTGTAGAAGAAATGTGAACGGGCAACTCAACTCTGTTATGTGCAGAATGTGGTCGTCAAATAATCTATGTTCCCCCGCACGTGAGTTTGTTGGTTTAATGAACAATAAAATTCACATAATTTTGATTTTCAGGCATAAAAATGTCACCACATAATGGAGTTTCCTGGGATGAGATTGGATTCTCTGAGTATCACGGGAAACAAGACCTTATCCAGGAAATCTGCCCATTTCCCTGGGCAAAGTCTCCTGAAAATCTACTCCAGCAGGAAACCTATTTGGCCCTGGCAACAATTTTTGTGATTTTAAGATTGCTCTATTTTGCTTCCCAAATGCTTAAAGGATGTCACTTGACCTGGAAGATATACATTGCACATAATAAGTTGAAGAAGTTGTGGCTAAATCCCATGGCATATTTTGACGGAGTTAAACAGCTATGTAATCATCTAAAGAAACCATGCAAGAATAGCAATTTGCAGGAAGGTGCTAAGAATGCTAAGGTGTGGGCGTCTAAGTCATTAGCTACTGTTTCATTTGGAGATTCCAACTCAAGCCGTGATGTGCCGCTGTGTCTGTAAGTTTGTTGTTTCCGGTTTCTACTTTCCTGTTTTGTAGACGTTACACAAACAACGCGTAGGATTCATGATGTATTGTCCATATTGGTTGACAGTCATTCTTTTTCCATTTTTTAGCTAGGCAATTGGGTCTATGTGGTGATCATGTAATTATTAGGTATCAAATGTGTTCCAAGGCCAAATAAGAAATGTCATCCTTTTCTTTTGTATATAGCTTATTCTATTTCTTATTGTGTGTTATCTTTTTCAAGGTAATTCTGTTGGTTTCCCAGTACATTATGTTAATTCCAAATCCGAGGGTTCATATGGAATGTGTGTAAGGTTGGACCTAACTATAGACACTTATATTTGAACAATTACGATACGATATATCGCGTATTTTTAAAAGACATTTGTTAAAAGAACTACTGTTCTTGGTATCTTACAATTTTTTCCTCATGGTGGACGTAAGAGAATTCTTGTAATTGGGGCCAACATGAGGTTCTAACTGTGTTAAGAATAGTTACACTGTAAAAATTTAGACAAGAAATCTTGCTATAGAGATGATCACGAAATTGGCCCAACATGGATATCACCGGAGTATCTGTTTGCATAAAATTTCGTCATTGCGGGCATGTCAGAAGCACGCTAATTTGTGTAAAAAAAAAAAAAAAACTTCTACAAATCAAATGAAAATAGATATCAAACTTGATTGTTGGTTTTAATCTCTAATGAAAATATGACAATAAAAACAAATGAAATTAATTAGGAAATTGAAGAAATAATGTCATATCATGATCATGTATTTACAATTCACAAGGAATTCACAAAACATGGAAAATGTGATAAATTTTGCTGGAAATTGGAATTGGAATGAAAATCGACTAGGAAACTAGAAAATGCTTGAATGTAAAAGACTGTAATTTTGCAGATAATTTTTTGTTTGAGCTGTGTGTGTGTGAGTTGTGTGTCTGTTTTTGTGTTTCTGCTGATGCTTCCCTTGTTCACCGTTGGGTAATTTTACCCAGTCCCTACACTTTTTTCCCACGATTTCCTCCCATGTTCTAGTCTGCAAAACTGATTGCCCATTGTTAGTTTAATTCAAAATGGTCTAGAATAAATATTGGGCTTTTCTTGTGCAACTTTATGGGCTGTAGTTTTTCTTGGGCTTGGGCCAAATTTAATTTTTGATACAAACAAATGTCAATGAACCAAGATGCATGTATATGATTTTTCGAGTGTATTAACATCAAGGCATGTCTCGTACTTTCATTTTCGCATCTTACACGCTAAATAATTGCTGATATATGTGTTATTTGCATATAACTTTCGATCCAACATATGGCATGGTAAAGCATCGGGTTTTGTTCAAATCTTTGCATATGTTTTTACCAACTCACGTTTCTTCTTGTGTTGTGCAAAGGGCTGTCATATTCTTGCTGTTAAGGGTCTGTGCGAAGGGGTTTATGTGCTGTCATGCATGCTGAAGTCGCGATTTGTCCTTGACGGGGAGAAGGGTCGACGGCTTTGTGGCTTAGGTTGGTGCTCTTGGTGGCCGGGGGAAGGTATGGTTGGATCAGGTGATGCGAATGTTCCAGCGATGCGTGAACCCTTCCTAACCTTGGAACAGACCCTGGTGGGGCTGAGCTAGGGACTGGAACGGCGCGAACGCAGCTGGGCGTGGAAAGTACCCGATCGAGTGAGGAGAAGGCATTGGTTGTGTTAGGCTTGCGTCTCGAGTGCATGTGTGGGTAGGTTGCATGGGGCTGGGGCCGTGGCTTCCTTGGGTCCAGAGGAGTCCTAGGATGGTGTAGGGAAGGTCGAGTCATCGCTGGTCCGTTTGGTTTTGGGCTAAGGACGTAAATACGGAAAGAGTGCACATAGGGTTCGAGTAGAATTTTTTTTTGGGAAAATGTCCAGCAGCCTATATGTTTCGACCGAAAGGGTTAGGGGCTTAGTCTTTATGGTTTTAGGACCTTTAAAGTGTTTGTAAGGTGTGGTAAACAGTTGGAAAAATTTTTGTTGCGTTTCGAGTCGATTCGGGTTAAAACCGGGACTCCAGTCCAAGTTTTAAACAAATCAGTTAAGTTTGATATTGGACTCGAGTTTACGTCTAAGAATGATTTTAAATATGCTTTGAGACGTTTTAAGGAGTTTGGTAAGTTTCGGGTCAATTTTAGAGGTCCAGGGGTAAAACGGTAAATTTTGGGTTTCTAGGGGCAAAATGATCATTTTGCACCCGGGGTGAGATTTTGGTCCTGGCAGCGCCCTGAGCACATTTTATCATGTTTTAAATGTTTATGCATCATGCTTATGATTTTTATGAAATTATGATAAATACGGTACATGCTTGGTTTTAAGAAAAAGTTACGTATATGCATTTTTTTATTAAGTGATGAATATTATGATATTTTTGAAGGATGAGAATTGGTTATGACTGAGGATGTATATGTTATATGATGACATGAGATATGATGAGCTGAGGCCAAGGTGTAGTGGACGGGTAATGCTGTTGCTGATGTCCCGCCGTCCGGTACCGTGGTTATACGTAGATGGATCCATCGATAGAGCTGATACGAAAGTCACAACTAATGAACTGAATTCAATTAAATGAAAATGTATACGTATATGATGACATGAGATGACATGTTTTGACACGAGATGATTTTACACGACACATTTATGTTATACATTTAAGTTCATGAAAGATATGTTGAGTATGATATTTTTCACTGCTGTGTGCCATGTATATGTATTTGTTATTCCTGGTATAGGTGTGTTGAGCCTTTAGACTCACTAGGCGTGTGTGATGCAGGTGAGCCTGAGGATGAGGGGACTGGAGGTGCCGAACTCTGAGTAGGCAGACCTGGTGCGGTGACACGACCCGAGGACCGCATGTTTTTCCGCATTATGATTCATGAGTTTTGAGAGGAGTTAAACATTTTCATACGTTGAGGATTTTAAGATTTTTAATCAGTTATGTTTTCGTATGATTATGGATGAGTTTGGTTAATTTAAAGTGCATTATTTTTACTGTCAAATAATTACGATTATTTTAAATGTTATTTCGAAATTGTGAGCTTGTTTTTTTTTTTTTATAAAAAAAACCGCACTTTAAAAATGAGTAGATGTTATAGTTGGTATCAGAGCAAGGGTCCTGTATAGGGTTGTGCCACCGCCAGCTTCTGCCGCTCAGTCTTCGAGCCTCAAGTCTGTAAGCTTTTATGATTTAAATGTTTTAAATGATTTACTGTTATCACCTGCATGTTAACATGATTTACGCTTTTCGATGATTTACTATTTACGTTTAATTGCTTTTATGATTTAAGGACTTACTGTTTTAAAAACTAGATTAATTGCACGAGGGGCTAAATTTTAAATGGGACTGTATTCAGACATGCCTCCCAGACGTGCTCCTAGTACAGATAGGCAGGATGAGATTCCTGGAGGAGGCGGAGGACCTCCACCACCATCGCTAGGAGACCCAGCTACCCGAGTACTTGAGGGGATAGCTAGACTGATGGAGCAGGCCCAGCAAGGCCAGCTGGTACCCCGTCAACAAATCGATGTGTATGAGCAGTTTCGTCGGCTCAACCCGAGGGAGTTCGGGAGTACCACCGATCCATTCGTGGCAGAGGGATTGATTAGGTCTCTGGAGGTTCATTTCGAGTACTTACATATTAAGGATGACGACCTGGCCAGGTGCGCCATTTATTTTCTGAGGGATGACGCGTACCTGTGGTGGGAGAGAGCTGCACATGCAGTGGATTTGGCTACTCTCACGTGGGACATATTTAGAGAGATGTTCTTCGGTAAGTATTTCCCAGCTGACGTCAGGGGTCGCCTGACGAGGGAGTTCATGAGTCTCCGACAAGGGGATTTATTTGTGACGGAGTTTATCCGCAAGTTTGACAGGGGCCGCCATTTTGTGCCCTTGATAGAGGTAGATACCGCCCAGAAGCTGAGACATTTCCTAGATGGACTGAGACCCACTCTTCGCCGGGAAGTCATACTGATGAGGCCGTCAGGTTATGATGAGGCCACCGCCTGCGCTTTTCAGGCAGAGCAGGCACTGCGAGACATAGACTTCGAGATGCATAGGAAGCGGCAGTAGACTCAGTCCAGTTCCCAGCCGCAGAAAAAGCAGTTTACTGGGCCGTAGAGGCAGCAGGGGCAGCAGAAGCCCCAAGGGCAGGTTAGGAGGCAGCAGCAGGAGCAGAGACCTCTTAAGGCGCCAGGGGCACCTAAGTCAGAAGACATGCAGCCATGCCCTCAGTGCAGCAGGTTCCATTTCGGCGAGTGCAGGTAGAGAACCTTTAAATGCTTCGTGTGCGGACAGGAGGGCCATAAAGCAGCGGATTGCCCTAGGAACAAGGGCCTCACTATTTGTCGAGCTTATGTGATGCATGCCGAGGAGGCTGAGGTAGAGCCAGAGCTAGACTCGACATTGATTACTGGTAACCCTTTTTTTTAAGATTTTAATTGTCGCATCATTGTATGAGTTTATGCTTGTATGAGGATTTATTTTGGGATTGATAACTTGGAAGGATTTAGGATGCATGCTCTACCTAGTTGAGACTAAGAACGTAACTGTTTGATTGAGAAACAAATTTATCGACCAATGATTTTATGGGGTCAAGTTGTAATTTTCGAAAAGTTGAAGGAACTAAAATGCAATTTTCGAAACTTTAAGGGGCTAATTTGTAATTTTTGATTTTCTGAGGATTAATTTCGAATTTTTGGGGAATTATGTTCGGGTTAGTTCAGTGATTTTTCGAGGATTTTGGGTTATTTCCGATAAGAAATTCCTTAAGTTCAACACTATTAGATTTGATGGTATGTTTCGTCGCAGGGAGAATATATATTGCAGGTGTAGCCACCCATGCATTGATAGATTCAGGGGCTACACATTCGTTTATATCCGAATCCTTTGTCAAGCGACTAGGAATCATACCAGTAGCGATGGATTCAGGGTTCAGAGTATCGATCCCATCAGGGGATTAGATGTTCACATCCCGGATAGTGAGAGGATTGGAGCTTAGATTGCAACAGAAGGCAGTACAAGCAGATATGATAGAACTACCGTTGCCAGAGTTTGACATCATTCTGGGTATGGACCGGCTCTCTTCTCATGGAGCAGTCATAGATTTTTGACAGAGGTCCGTGTCTGTCAGACCACCCAGTGGGAAGCCATTTGTTTTTGAGGCATCCAGACACCAGCAGTTCCCGCACGTCATTTCCTACATGTGTGCGAGGAAGCTTATCAAGAGAGGCCGCCAGGCATTCTTAGCCAGTATTGTATCAGTGGCAGAGCCGGCCAGCCAGAGGCTCGAGGACGTGGATATAGTCAGGGAGTTCTCTAGCGTTTTTCCTGACGATGTTTCAGGCATCCCGCCAGACAGAGAGGTGGACTTTTCGATTGAGCTCATGCCAGGGACAGTGCCGATATCTAAGACACCCTACCGGTTAGCACCTACATAGACGAAGAAGCTCAAAGATCAGATTCAAGATCTGCAAGATAAGGGTTTCATTCGCCCTAGTTTTTCTCCTTGGGGCGCACCAGTTCTTTTTGTCAAGAAGAAGGATGGCCGTATGCGACTGTGCATTGATTACAGAGAGCTGAACAGAGTCACAGTTAAAAATAAGTATCCATTGCCGAGGATCGAGGATTTGTTTAGTAAGCTGCAGGGAGCGTCAGTGTTCTCCAAGATAGACCTTCGATCCGGATACCGCCATCTGAAATTGAGGGAGTCAGATGTGCATAAGACAACCTTCCGGACACGTTACGGGCACTATGAGTTTTTGGTGATGCACTTCGCCCTAACGAACGCGCCGGAGATTTTCATGGATCTCATGAATCGCGTGTTTCAGCCATTCTTGGATCAGTTCATCATAGTCTTCATTGATGATATCTTGATCTATTCAAAGAGCAGGGAGGAGTACAGTCAGCATCTGAGGACAGTGTTGCAGACTTTACAAGACAAGCGACTGTATGCCAAATTCAGCAAATGTGAGTGCTGGCTCGACAGGGTGGCATTTTTGGGCCACATTGTATCTCAGGATGGCATAGAGGTTGACCCCAGCAAAGTGGAGGCAGTCAGAGATTGGCCAGCTCCTAAGAGCGTGACAGAGATCCATAGTTTCTTGGGATTGACAGACTATTTGTAACGTCCGAAAAACCAACCTACGTAAACCACATGCATGAAAAATTGTTTTAATTGCTTAATCGTTTTATTTAATTGTTTTAAATGCTTGCATGATATTTATTATATGATTAAATGTATGATTGCATGATTAAATGATTATGTGACATGCTTTCATGAAATTAAGGATTTTACCCGAATATTCGATAATAGGCAGGGGAAAGGAGACCAGGGACGACCAAGACATGAATATGTATTTTTAGTTAAATAATGGCAAGGCTTCCTAATACGATTAAAAATGATTTAATTTTTCCTAAAAATGTTGGAGTTCGAATTATTTTACGAGTCGAGCTCGATTTTTCCCGAGAAGGAGGTTTTGGACAAACAAAGAGTTTTAAAAGATCAAAAATATTATTTTATGCTAACTAATTTTATAAACTTTTATTATTTAATTAATTAAGTTTTATTGGGTCCAATTTAATAAATTTAAGTAGGCCCAATTACCCTTAAGATTTCATGCCCAAAATCAAAGCCCATTAGCATGATAATTAATTATAAATAAGCTACCTAGGCTTTCAAAACACCATAAAATACCCTACAATCAGCCGAATTCACTAGCACACAACTACATCAATGTCGAAAATATTAGGAAGACGAAAAGCTAGGATTCTTTGCCGTCCGGTCGTCCGTCTTCGTACCCTCGCCAACGATCGAATAATCGAGCGTTATAAACGCAAATGCACGTTTCCTAAACTCCTTTAACATCATACAGATCATTATATGCTTGATTTAATTTTTTATGCATGAAAAAAATATGTGTTTGAATATTTTTATGGTAGAACGTTTATTTTCAAAAATACGATGTTTTTACGCTTTTATGAAAAACGTTTTTTAATCCAACGAGTACGCTGCCAAAACATGATAAAATATGCATGATTTATAGCCAAACATGACAAAATAATTGAGAAAACAAGGCTGGAAACTGTGGCAATAATACAAAGAAGGGCCGAGAGTTTTAAAAAGGCTTGTGCACTTGTTGGGGTTCAAGGGACTCATTTCCTATGCATGGGGTCTCCCCCAAGCTTGATCGCGGCTGCTGTGGATTGGGAGAGAAGGCAGCGCAGCTAGGGTCAAGTCAGGAGGGTCTTATAGGGTCTAAGGATGATGGGCAAGGGCTGGGCTAGGGGCTGGAGCGTTTGGGCTGGCCGCTGGTTCGAGGCAGCGCGAGAAAGCTCAAGGGCGTGCAGAAGCTGTTTGGGAAAGAAGAGTGGCTTGTGGCTGGCCTAGGCACGAGCCAGGCTGGTTCATCAGGGTCCTACGGTGATGGGTAGGGGTTGGGCTAGGGGTTGGTGCAAGTGGGCTCGCTGGTGGCTTGAGGAAAAACGAGAAAACCGTGAGGGAGAGAAGGTGACGCGCAGATGCTGGTTTTTTTATCAAGGTGGCTCGCGCGCGGGGTCTAGGGCTTGGGCTGGTCTGGGTTGAGGCTGGGCGTGGTCTAGGGATGGTTAGGGTCAGGTGGGCTCGGTGGTGGCTCGGCTGGAAGAGTCCAAGTGGGCTGGGAGTCTTTAGGCGTGAGTTTCCTTGCTATGTGCAGGTTGATGCTCAGGTCCAGGTGAGTTTGAGCAATCCAGGGCTAGGTTCAGGGGCTTGGGCATGGTCAAGAGGGTTCCTAGATGGGTTGGCTTGGGTTTGGCTCAAGGTGGCTCGGGCGTGGCTCGAGTATTTTGGAAGATGGCTCGATGTGTTCCTCAAAGGGTCAATTTCGAAAATTATAGAACAAAAATTGAATCCATGGGTCCACGGGTGTGGCTCATGACTTGGAAGGGTAGAATAAATAATAAAAATGCTATGTTTAAAATTTGCGATCAAAATAACGAGTTTTGGATTTATTCGGGATTTAATCGCCGCGCGAAACGCTAATTAAAGAATTAATTAAAAAGCCTAGTTTTAAGCTTCATAAAATTATGAAAAAATTATATTTAAACTTAAATAATTATTTAGAATAATCCCACGTCATTAAAAGTGAGAAAAAGATAAATTCGAGAATTTTTACGTACAGGGACAACACGGTCTTTTTACACTTAGGAAAATACGAAAACGCTTTGCAGCGTCCCGAAGGATCATAATGCATGTTAAATGATATTATATGATTTAAAATTATGATTTTGATGATAATATGTATTTTTACGATTTATGGTAAAGCTGTGCAATTTTTACTGTTTAAAATGCTATTTTTGGAAAGCTATGTTATTTTATGATTTTAAAAAAATATATATATATTTTGAGGGATGTGAATTGACTGTGACAAGTGATATGATATATGATATATGATTTTGTGGAGATGACGTGAGGGCCAAGGCCCCAGAGGGGACCCATATTCGGGCCAAGGCCGCATAGGGACTCCGTCTATGAGAAAAGGCCCCCGAGGAATCCCGACGATCGTATTTCCATGGTGGAGCCTAGTGCCCACCCCCATGGACCATGTGGAGCTAAGACTGCAGTCGACCAAAGGATAAAAGCTAGTCACTTTCAAGGATCAAACTTCACCCAAAACGATATATGATTGAAAGCTTATGATTAAAATGATTTTATGATATATGATTTATGATGATGATTAAAGCTATTTTTAAAATGATTTATTTATGATTAAAGCTTATTTTAAATGATTTTTAAAGGATTTATTTATGCTTAAAGTTATTTTAAAATGATTTCATGATTTATGATTTAATTATGCTTAAATGATTTTTAAATGGTTTTAATGGTTTATTTATTTTCAAAATCTATTTTAAATAAAAATATGATTTTTAGATGCATGTGAGTGTATATGTATTATTTGCTATTTATGTTTAGAGCATGCTGAGTCTTTAGACTAACTAGGTTTGTATGATGCAGGATTTGATGTTTTTGGAGGCGGTGACGATTGAGTCGATCGAATTCAGCAGTACACACCCGAGGGCTTTTATGTTTCCGCACTAGCAAGATAGATAAATGATTTAAAGATTATGTTAAGGATTTTTATTAGAGGTATTTTTATTCTAAATTTTATTGTTAGCCGATCTTTTTAAAGGTCGATTTAGGAATTTTTGGTTAGTCGACGCTTTAGGATTTTATTTTATATACTTGAGATTTAAATTGTTTAATTATTATGATTCAGGATTATGTTAAATTATTTTATTTAGTAATTTAGAATTTATGATTTAAGATTAGGAAAAAAAATCGAGGTCGTTTCACTATTACAGGAAGTTCATCCAGGGCTTCTTATCTATTGTGATGCCTATGACCGTCTTGACGAAGAAGAATGCCAAGTTTATTTGGGGACCTGAGTGTCAGGAGAGCTTTGACAAACTGAAGCTAACATTGACAACTGCACTAGTACTAGCTATGCCATCAGGGCAGGGAGAGTTTGTGGTCTATATGGATGCATTGAAGCTTGGTTTCGGCGCGGTTCTGATGCAGCAGGACAGAGTGATAGCCTATGCGTCCAGACAACTGAAGGTCCATGAGAAGAATTATCCGACTCATGACCTCGAGCTAGCAGCAGTGGTATTCACCCTGAAGATCTGGAGACACTATCTGTATGGGGAGAAGTGCAGGATTTTTACAGATCATTAGCTACCATCCGGATAAGGCTAATGTGGTTGTAGACGCTTTGAGTAGGAAGCACGCAGTGATTGCTCATCTATCAGTGCAGAGATCGCTACAGGCTGAGATTCAGAGATTTAAGCTTACAGTTTATACCAGGGGCGAGGCCCCGAATCTTGCCACTCTAACAGTACAGCCGACTCTGAGAGACAGAATCCGATAGGGTAGACTTCTGACGAGCAGTTACAGAAGTGGAGACAGAGGGACGAGGCTAAGTGCCAGAGACTGTATACAGTCGTGGATGGCATAGTCAGATATAGGGACCGCCTATGGGTTCCTGACAGTGATACCCTTCGAGCAGATATCTTGAGCGAGGCTCACAGCACCTCGTACTCCATCCATTTAGGGAGTACGAAGATGTATAAAGATCTACAGAATTTGTATTGGTGGTCGGGCATGAAGCGAGATATTCTGCGTTTTGTCTCCGAGTGTTTGCCTTGTCAGCAGGTCAAAGAAGAGCATCAAGACCTGCAGCGAAGCTGAGACCACTCCCTATTCCCGAGTGTAAATAAGAGAATATCACTATGGATTTTGTGACAGGGCTTCCGAGGACTACTGGAGGAGTCAATGCCATATGGGTGATTGTTGATCGGCTCACTAAATGAGCTCATTTCTTACCGATTAGGAAGACATTCACCATGACTCAGTACGCAGAGCTGTACATCAGAGAGATAGTCAGATTGCACGGAATTCCAGTGTCCATAGTGTCAGACAGGGATCCGAGGTTCACGTCTGCATTCTGGAAGAGTCTTCATCAGGCGTTGGGCACGAAGCTTCTGTTCAGTACATCTTTCATCCTCAGACAGACGGTCAGTCAGAGAGGGTGATTCAGATTCTGGAGGACCTACTCCGAGCTTGCATGATCGGCTTCCAGGACAGCTGGGAGCCGAAGTTACCTCTTGTGGAGTTCACATACAACAATAGTTATCAGGCATCGATAGGTATGGCTCCGTACGAGGCACTTTACGGGAGGAAGTGTAGGTCTCCAGTTTATTGGGACGAGGTACGAGAGAGAGCAGAGTTGGGTCCGGATATTGTCAGACAGACAACATATTTAGTGGCCAGGATTCGGGATAGGATGAAGACTGCACAGAGCCGTCAGAAGAGTTATGCTGATCAGAGGCGGCGATATATTGAGTTCGCAATAGGGGATCATGTGTTCGTGAAGGTCGCACCGATGAAGGGTGTGATGAGGTTCGGGAAGAAGGGCAAGCTCAGCCTTAGATTCATCGGACCATTTGAGATCCTAGATAGGGTTGGGACACTCGCATACAGAGTTGCTTTACCGCCGAATCTGGCGAGAGTTCATAACGTGTTCCACGTCTCTATGCTGCGGAAGTACATGTCGAATCCTTCGCACGTGCTTAATTATGAGCCACTTCAGCTGACACCGCACCTATCATTCGAGGAAAAACCCACTCAGATATTGGACAAGCAGGAGTAGAGGCTCCGGAAAAAGGTGATCCAGACGGTCAAGGTCAAGTAGCTGAATCATTCCGAGGAGAGAAGGCCACATGGGAGACCGAGACCGAGATGAGGAGTCGCTACCCAGAGTTATTCGATAACTTCTAAATTTCGAGGACGAAATTTTATTTAAGAGGGGGATAGTTGTAAGGTCCAGGAATTTAATTCACGTAACCTGAATGCATGCAATCTAGGATTTTATTTAATTATGGGTTTAATTATTTTTATGCATTATTCTTGCATGATAGAATTTATTTCATGAAATTTTAAAGGTTCATGCATTATAGATTTTTAAGTTGCATTTCGCGCTCGAACGAGGAACGTAGACCGGTGAATTATCCAAAAATTATTTTTATTACATGATTAATTTTTATTAATTAATATAAGATGTTTTAAAGGTATTTTTCAGGAATTGGATTTTTTTATGTATTTTTACCTGCCAGAGCATATTTTTCAGCGGTACGTAAATTTTATCGAATCGGGAGACTTTTTTAGGTTTCGGCTAATATTTTCAAGAACTTATCAAAACGAAATATTTTTCGTGACTATGTTTGGACTTAATAGGCCTAATTTTAAGCTTGTTGGGCTTATAACTCTTTTTAAACATTTAATTAGCAATTTAAGGCCCATTAGTTTATTTGTTAACTATTTAAATAATACTTAACCTACACTAAACCTAATTACCGTTCTATAGCCGACACCTTCCCCTCCCCTATCAATTTTTCTCTTGGCCTCCAGCAGCAAAACCCATCGGTCATAGCTTTGTCTTGCTAGAAAAAATTCCTCCAGTGCCTTCCCATCGCGTGGTTTTTCACGTTTTCGAGTGTATTAACATCAAGGCATGCCTCGTACTTTCATTTTTGCATCTTACACGCTAAATACTTGCTGATATATGTGTTATTTGCATAGAACTTTGGATCCAACATATGGCATGGTAAAGCATCGGGTTTTGTTCAAATCTTTGCATATGTTTTTAACAACTCACGTTTCTTCTTGTGTTGTGCAAAGGGCTACCATATTCTTGCTGTTAAGGGTCTGTGCAAAGGGGTTTAGGTGTTGTCATGCATGCTGAAGCCGCGATCTGTCCTTGATGGGGAGAAGGGTCGACAACTTTGTGGCTTAGGTTGGTGCTCTTGGTGTCCGAGGGGGAGGTATGGTTGGATCAGGTAATTCAAATGTTCTAGCGGTGCGTGAACCCTTTCTAACCTTGGACCAGACCCTGGTGGGGGTGATCTAGGGACTGAAACGGCGCGAACGCAACTGGGCGTGGCAAGTACCCGATCAAGTGAGGAGAAGGCATTGGTTGTGTTAGGCTTGCGTCTCGAGTGCATGTGTGGGTAGGTTTCATGGGGCGGTGGCTTTCTTGGGTCCAAAGGAGTCTTAGGATGGTCTAGGGAAGGTCGAGTCATTGGTGGTCCGTTTGGTTTTGGGCTAGGGACATAAATACGGAAAGAGTGCACATAGGGTTCGAGTGGAATTTTTTTGGGAAAATGTCCAGCAGCCTATATGTTTCAACCGAAAGGGTTAGTGGCTTAGTCTTGATGGTTTTAAGGCCTTTTAAGTGTTTGTAAGGTGTGGTAAACAGTTGGGAAAATTTTGGTTGCGTTTCAAGTCGATTTGGGTTAAAACCGAGACTCCGGTCTAAGTTTTAAAACAAATCAGTTAAGTTTGATATTGGGCTCGAGTTTACGTCTAAGAATGATTTTAAATATGTTTTGGGACGTTTTAAGAAGTTTGGTAAGTTTCAGGTCAATTTTAGAGTTCCATGGGTAAAACGGTTAATTTTGGGTTTCCAGGGACAAAATGGTCATTTTGCACCCGGGGTGAGATTTTGGTCCTGGAAGCACCAAAAGCACATTTGATCATGTTTTAAATGTTTATGCATCATGCTTATGATTTTTATGAAATTATGATAAATACGGTGCATGCTTGGCTTTAAGGAAAAAGTTACGTATATGCATGTTTTTATTAAATGGTGAATATGATGATATTTTCGAAAGATGTGAATTGGTTGTGACTGAAGATCTATATGTATACGACGACATGAGATATGATGAGCTGAGGCCAAGGCTCAGCGGACGGGTAATGCATTATAGATTTTTAAGTTGTATTTCGCGCTCGAACGAGGAACGGAGACCGGGGAATTATCAAAAAAATTATTTTTACTACATGATTAATTTTTATTAATTAATATAAGATGTTTTAAAGGTATTTTTCAAGAATTGGGCTTTCTTGGGTATTTTTACCTGCCAAAGCATATTTTTCAGGAGTACGTAAATTTTATCGAATTGGGGGACTTTTTGTGGGTTCGGCTAATATTTTCAATAATTTACCAAAACAAAATATTTTTTGGGATTATTTTTGGACTTAATGGGCTTACTTTTAAATTTGTTGGGCTTAAAACTCTTTTTAAACCTTTAATTAGCAATTTAGGGCCCATTAGTTTATTTGTTAACTATTCAAATAATACTTAAGCTACACTAAACCTAATTACCATTCTATAGCCGACACCTTCCCCTCCCCTATCAGTTTCTCTCTCAGCCTCCAGCAGCAAAACCCATGGGTCATAGCTTTGTCTTGCTAGAAAAATTTCTCCAGCGCATTCTCGTCGCGCGGTTCTTCACGTTTTCGAGTGTATTAACATAAAGGCATGCCTCGTACTTTCATTTTTTACACGCTAAATACTTGCTGATATATGTGTTATTTTCATATAACTTTCAATCCAACATATGGCATGGTAAAGCATCGGGTTTTGTTCAAATCTTTGCATATGTTTTTACCAACTCACGTTTCTTCTTGTGTTGTGCAAAGGGCTGCCATATTATTGCTGTTATGGGTCTGTGCGAAGGGGTTTAGGTGCAGTCATGCATGCTGAAGCCGCGATCTGTCCTTGATGGGGAGAAGGGTCGACGGCTTTTAGGCTTAGGTTGGTGCTCTTGGTGGCCGAGGGGGAGGTATGGTTGGATCAGGTGATGCGAATGTTCCAGCAATGCATGAACCCTTCCTAACCTTGGACCAGACCCTGGTGGGGCTGAGCTAGGGACTTGAACGACGTGAACGCAGCTTGGCGTGGCAAGTACCCGATCGAGTGAGGAGAAGGCATTGGTTGTGTCAGGCTTGCGTCTCGAGTGCATGTGTGGGTAGGCTGCATGGGGCTGGGTCCGTGGCTTCCTTGGGTCCAGAGGAGTCCTAAGATGGTCTAGGGAAGGTCGAGTCATTGGTGGTCCGTTTGGTTTTGGGCTAGGGACGTAAATACGGAAAGAGTGCACATAGGGTTCGAGTGGAATTTTTTGGGAAAATGTCCAGCAGCCTATATGTTTCGACCGAAAGGTTTAGGGGCTTAGTCTTGATGGTTTTAGGGCCTTTTAAGTGTTTGTAAGGTGTGATAAACAATTGGGAAAATTATGGTTGCGTTTCGAGTCTATTCGGGTTAAAACCGAAACTCCGGTCCAAGTTTTAAAACAAATTGGTTAAGTTTGATATTGGGCTAGAGTTTACATCTAAGAATGATTTTAAATATGTTTTGGGACATTTTAAGAAGTTTGGTAAGCTTCGGGTCAATTTTAGAGGTCCAAAGGTAAAACGGTAAATTTTGGGTTTCCAGGGACAAAATGGTCATTTTGCACTAGGGTGAGATTTTGGTCCTGGCAGTGCCCTGAGCACATTTTATCATGTTTTAAATGTTTATGCATCATGCTTATGATTTTTATCATATTATGATAAATACAGTGCATGCTTGGTTTTAAGGAAAAAGTTACGTATATGCATGTTTTTATTAAGTGGTGAATTTTATGATATTTTTGAAGGATGAGAATTGGTTATGACTGACGATGTATATGTATATCATGACATGATATATGATGAGCTGAGGCCAAGGTTCAGTGGACGGGTAATGCTGTTGCTGATGTCCCCGCCGTCCGGTCCCGTGGTTATACGTAGATGGATCCATCGATAGAGCTGATACGAAAGTCACAACTAATGAACTGAATTCAATTAAATGAAAATGTATACGTATATGATGACATGTGATGACATGTTTTGACACGAGATGATTTTACACGACACTTTTATGTTATACTTTTAAGTTCATGAAAGATATGTTGAGTATGATATTTTTCACTGCAGTGTGCCATGTATATGTATTTGTTATTCCTGGTACATGTGTGTTGAGCCTTTAGAATCACTAGGCGTGTGTGATGCAGGTGAGCCTGAGGATGAGGGGACTGGAGGTGCTGAACTCTGAGTAGGCAGACCTGGTGCGGTGACACGACCCGAGGACCGCATGTTTTTCCGCATTATGATTCATGAGTTTTGAGAGGAGTTCATACGTTGAGGATTTTAAGATTTTTACTCAGTTATGTTTACATATGATTTTTGATGAGTTTGGTTAATTTAAACTGCATTATTTTTACTGTCAGATAATTACGATTATTTTAAATGTTATTTCGAAATTGTGAGCTTTTAAAAAAAAATCTGCACTTTAAAAATGAATAGATGTTACACTCTACGTACTAGCATTAACATTGATACATTTACCGACTCCAATGAGAGTCATTAGATGACGAGGTTGGGTATAATTTTGAAATACGTAGGAACAAATATAACGTAGTCAGGGATTCACCGTTTGTCTGCATGTGAAGATATTGTATGTCATCTGATGAGTTAGCGTGCAAGGAGTCTCTGGCCAGAGCAAGAAATGTGCTTTAGGGAAAGATGTTTTCCTAGTTGCACATTTCATGTCACTATTGTTACTCAAAGATACATCACATCGTTATCAAATTCATATGCAACTCAAGATATACCAATGATTGCAGATTCGATCAGGATATATGAGTTGAAGGGACCGTACTGTACGTTAACCATGACTTAATGTTCTTGCGGACACTATCAGCGATACCTAGCGGATCATGGGACGATGTTACTAGACGCTTTTACCATGATCTGATGGTTGTAATCAGAAATGAGTTCGGACATTCTTGATCAAGGTGTTGATGAAAAGAATTAGGCTAATTAGGGTAAGCCCGAATAAGAATAAATTTTGTTCTGAATCACATGCAGATGTGAACCGTAGATGTGAACCCACAGCTAGTTATATCCCTGAACCATTGAGCGTCAAACAAAATTTTTGTAAAGGAATTTATAAGTTGATTCCATAATATGGAAGAAATAAAAGTTAGCTTAATTGGTAATTCAGGAAAGAGGGTGGAAATGTCTATTTTTGGGAAGAAATTCACAAAACTGGTAGCTGCTAAATATGGACAGTGAAATTTTCGAAATTTTCAATTTTCATTATATGAACAAGATTATATCCTTGATACATCAGCACTGTCTGCTCGTAGATCGAGATTATAATGAGTGCGTAATTATTTATTTAGTGAATTTAGAATTTACTAATTAAATGATAGTACTAGTAGTAAATATTAATGTGTACAAAATTCTCATGAAATATTCTAAAGAGGTTTGGAATTAATTAACTAATAAGTTAATTAGATAAATTAAATAATAGTTATTTAATTTTAATTAATATATTTTTGTGTGTATTAATTGTGTATGTGCAAATATATCAATATTTATATATACAATTTATATGGAGATATAAAGAGTGTATATATAATATAAAAATTTAAAAAAAGGAAAATTGAGGCGGTGGAATGAATTTCATTCCACCACAAACAGAAGAGGTCGAACAGAAAGGTAAGGAGAGAGAGTGGAGAAATAGGTTTTTATTTTTCTTTTCGATCGTGCGACTTATCGGTTTATCCAATCGACGAACCGACTTCAGTTTTGGGATCGTTGACACGAGATCCTCGATTTGAGGTATAAATTTTATATTTTTGGTGATGTTTGAAATTCGTCGATTTTTGGAATAAATCCGATAAATTGTTAAATCATACAGAAATTGAAGATGGTTGAATAGAGTATGATTTGAACGAAGAAGAGATGATTATGGTGATGTTATTTTGAATTATTCTCAATTTATTATAATTAGAGAATTTTAATCGTTGGATTGAGATTGAAGAATTATTTGTCAGTTATTATTAATTCTGATAAATATATGCGGTAGAATAACCGAAAAGAAACTAAGTTTTAAAGTCGAAATTGAATTATGATATGATTTAACTTTGATATGAATTTTGGAAGTTTCAAAAGATATTTGATACTTATATTATTGATTTTGAATTATGTTATTGATTGAAATGAATATGTTATTGATGTAGATAGATTATTATACTGATATCTTCAAGCTACATCGATTGGAACGAAGAATTGAGGTATGTTGCGACCGGGTAACATTCGACAGGTATCTATATTATATGATATATGTTTGATTGATTGAATTGAGATTACATGTATATACGCCTTATTTGTTGAGTTTATGTGGCATACATGACATGCACGTTGAGCTATGATCCTTGGATATCCTATGATTTGATTTGATTATGGGGTTTGTGAACATGATGTTATGTTTGGTATTACATGGCCCTTAAAGCATAGTCATTTGTGGCCCCGATGATTGATTGAGATTGGGATTTGATGACGCTTTGTCGACGTAATCATATGAGTATCCCTGATTGAGGCCGGTGTGCCAGCTCGAGCATTGATTTGATAGCGATTCGATTGATTCTGACATGTGCTCAGTGGATGGGCATTTGACCTGATACCACCACGACATACATGCATTGCATATCATATATCATTGTTTAGATATATGTGGTATATATTGTGGTTACTTCAGACTGAACTTTGCTCACCCCAGATGGGGCTCTTGTTGTCTTTGTATGTTGACAATGACAAGTATCTCAGGTTATCAGGAGACCCGAGATTGTACTTCTGGAGGGAATCACAATCGAGCTGAGGTTTTATGTCTTTGTTTCCCAGTATATATATGTATCTATATACCGGAGCATGTCCCGAAGATATGATTTGTTGTTGTATGAGTTGTTTTGATTATGTGTGGGCAGATTTTATGATGTGAGATGAAATACTATTTTTAGTATTCAAATAACATATTTTGGGCTCATTGTAAAGAAATTTTAAATTCGTTTTCCGCTATAATTAATTAACCTTAATCAAATTTCATTGTAATAACGATTAGGAGTTAAGGGCTCTACACGGAGTGGTATCAGAGCATAGCTGGGAATGCTCGATTGAGTCTTGTGTACACGTAATAGGTACAAATGAATTGTGCATATGTGTTTGATTTATTTGTATTACTTGCTTCTACTTGATTTAGTTTGAGTAAGTTATTGATGAGATTGATGATATGAGATGATGATGATGTGAAATTGATATTGATTTGTGATATTCATCTTCTGATTTGTAGATGGATCCCACAAATGAAACTGTGAGTAGTAGTACTGAGAAGATGGTTGGACAATTCGAAGGATTGTCCATGGATATGGTGATGGCTCGATTCCAGGACTTGAAACCACCAAAGTTCTTTGGCACTGAGAGTGCAGAAAGAGCTGAAGCCTGGTTGAAGGATATCGAGCATCTGTTTAATATTGTTGAATATTCTAAGGCTCGGCGAATGAAACTTGCCCTTTATCAAATAAAGGACCGAGCAAAATCTTGGTGGGAAGCCGCTGAGATTGGACTGAAAGAGACAGTGATTGAAGTCACATGGGATGTCTTCAAGGCCCAGTTTTTGGAGCAGTATTCCCCTCCTTCTTATTATACTGCACAGGAGAATGAATTCAATAGTTTGCAGCAAGGAACGATGACTGTTACAGAATATGTTTCGAAGTTTTCTACTTTGTTGAAGTATGCGCCTCATGTAGCGGCAAATGCAAAAGCGAAATATAACAGGTTTGTGAATGGACTGCATCCTGCTATATATACTTTTGTCATTTCTGGTTTGCCTACGAGCTACACAGAGGCAGTTGAACGAGCAAAGGCAGCCGAAGCTAGATTAAGGCGAGGAGGTCCACAGTATACTCCTCCATCTCCAGTGACAGCTCAGCAGCCTACCTTGCGTGCGAGAGGTAGGAAGTTTAAGAAGATTGGTTCCACTATTTCCTCATCTTCTTCGAGTTCCAGTGGATCCCAGAGAGGGAGTCACGTGATTGCTCCTTATTGTAGCCATTGTGGAGGCGAACATACTATCGAGCAGTGTCGAGGTATGTTTGGCACTTGTTATCAGTGTGGATCGGAAGGCCAATTCTCTCGCGTATGTCCGAACAGGGGTACGACTTTGTCTCAACCCCAGCCAGGATTTAGAGGTGGCCCCAGTATGATGAGACATGCTGTTCCTGATTCTTCTTTCAGCAGTCGAATGTTCCACAATATCGAGGACCTGGTAGTCAGAGTGCCCAAGGCCCTCCTCAAGTTCGAGTGCATGCCATGACCGAGGATCAGGCGAAAGAAGCTCCTGGTGGTGTGATTCCAGGTATTTGCATGCTGTGCGATTATCCTGTACGTATTTTATTTGATACAAGAGCATCTCACTCATTCATATCTCATGCATTGGTTGCATCCCATGATATTATGAGTACTTCGTTGTATGATACATTGTCGATAGCCACGCCAGTAGGAAAGATTATTCTGTTTGAGTAAGTTGTGCAGAATTATGTATTGATATACGAGGATAATGTGATATTCTTGAATTTGATCGTCCTTCTAATGCACGACTTTGATTGTATTGTTGACATGGATATCTTGACAACAAATCGAGCTACTGTCGATTGTTTTCATGGAGTGGTTCGATTTCGAACCGTTAATGGACCCAAGTGGAATTTTTATGGCAAGGGTTCCCAAGCTAAAATTCCATTGGTATCCTCGTTGGAAATGTCTCGACTTTTGATTAGCGAGGATGAGGGTTATCTTATTTACGCTGTTGATGTCTCGAAGAAGGAGCCTTCTTTATCTGATATTTCTGTTGCGAAAGAATTCCCGGATGTATTTCCCGATGAGATTCTTGATTTTCCGCCTCATCGAGAAGTTGAGTTTAGTATTGATCTTGTACCGGGGACTGCACCTATTTCTAAAGATCTTTATCGTATGGCACCATTGTAATTGAAAGAATTGAAGGAACAAATACTGGATCTTGTCGATAAGGGATATATTCGACCGAGTGTATCACCTTGGGGAGCTCCAGTTTTATTTGTTCGGAAGAAAGATGGTACTATGCGAATGTGTATTGATTATAGGCAATTAAATCGGGCTACTGTGAAAAATAAGTACCCACTTCCTCGTATTGATGATTTATTTGATCAGCTTCATGGTACTTCTGTTTACTCTAAGATTGATCTTAGTTCTGGTTATCATCAAGTACGAGTTCGAGACAAATATGTGCCTAAAACTGCTTTTCCTACCAGGTATGGCCACTATGAGTTCTTGGTTATGCCGTTCGGTCTCACGAATGCTCCTGCTGTCTTTATGGATCTAATGAATCGTGTCTTCCGAAATTATCTTGACCGATTCGTTATTGTATTTATCGATGATATTCTTGTCTATTCGAAATCAAAAAAGGAGCATGTTGAACATCTGAGACTGGTACTTCAAACTCTTCGCAATGGTCATTTATATGCTAAATTGTCCAAATGCGAATTCTGGATGGATAGAGTAGTATTTTTGGGCCACGTCATCTCGAGACATGGCATATCTGTTGATCCTGCGAAGGTTGAAGCCGTATTGAATTGGCCGAGACCTACGAATGTCCCTGAGATCCGTAGCATGGGTTTAGCTGGTTATCATCGTCGTTTTATTGAAGGATTTTCGAAAATAGCTAAACTTATTACTCGACTGACACAGAAGAATCAGAGATTCATTTGGTCAGATGAATGTGAAGCTAGTTTTCTTGAATTGAAGACGAGATTGACCACAGCACATGTGCTTACTATTCCTTCAGGTACTGGAGGATTTGTGGTGTGTACAGATGCAAAGGTTTGGGCTGTGTTCTGATGCAACATGGCAAGGTGATTGCTTATGCGTCTCGTCAATTGAAATCTCATGAAACACGTTATCCTGTTCATGATCTTGAATTGGCCGCCATTGTGTTTGCTTTGAAGATTTGGCGCCATTATTTGTACGGAGAAAAGTTTGTTATTTATTCGGACCATAAGTGTCTGAAATATCTCTTTTCTCAATCTGATTTGAATATGAGGCAACACAGGTGGATGGATCTCCTGAAAGATTCTGATTGTGAGATTCAATATCACCCGGGATCGGTGAATGTTACTGCGGATTCCCTTAGCCGTAAAGTTCATGATTCTGTTTTAGCTTCTGTTAATGTCGCCAAAGTACACGAGGATATATGTACTTCTGGTTGGACTTTTCACTCGAATTGGAATTCTGTCACTGTCTCAGCATTGCAAATTGAGCCGAACTTGATATCGAAAATACGAAAGGCCCAACGAAGCGATGCTCAGATCCAAAAGTCGAAAGAACTTGTAGCTGCAGGACATCAGTCTGGATTTCAGATTTTTTCTGATGGTTTTTAAGACTTAATGGTCGGCTAGTAGTCCTTAATGAGTCTGAGTTGAAATCTGCCCTTCTTCGTGAAGCATATTGTAGCAAATACAGTATTCACCCTGGAGGTCGAAAGATGTATTTGACATTGAGACCTCAATTCTGGCGGAGACGTATGAAGAAGGACATTGTTGAATTTAGTGCGAAATGCCTTGTTTGCCAGAAAGTGAAAGCCGAGAGAATGAAACCGGAAGGATTACTTCATAGTCTTGAAATCTGAAATGGAATTGGGAACATATTGCTATGGATTTTGTGACTCATTTGCCTCGTTCTCCCAAGGGCTGTGATGCTATTTGGGTTATTATTGATCGGCTTCGAAATCTGCACATTTCATTCCATATGAGCGGACTTATCCTTATAAGAGAATGACTCATTTATACATCGAGAATATTGTGAGACTGCACCACGGTGTGCCAGTCTCGATTGTATCAGATCGTGATCCCAGGTTTGCTTCTAAATTCTGAGGTAGTTTCCAAGAAGCTATGGGTACGCGTTTGGCTATGAGTATTGCTTATCATCCTCAGACTGATGGCCAAACGGAGCGTACAATTCAAACTTTAGAAGATATGTTACGTGCTATTGTGATGGATTTCAGAATGGGATGGCATGATGCCTTACCATTGGTAGAATTTTCGTATAATAATAGATTTCAAACGAGTATTGGTATGGCACCGTTTGAAGCCTTATATGGGAGACGATGTAGATCACCGTTATTTTGGGATGAAATTGGTGAAAGACAATTGACTGGACCTGAAATAATATAGGAAATGAATGATAAAGTTCAGTTAATTCGACAGCGGATGAAAGCTACTCAGGATCGTCAAACGAGTTATGCGAATAAACGAAGACGACCCTTGGAATTCCAGAAAGGTGACAATATTTTTGAAAATATCTCCCTTTAGAGGCACTGTTCGATTTGGCATGCGAGGGAAATTGTTTCTTCGATATGTTGGACCATATGAGATCCTTGATCGAGTTGGGGATCTTGCCTATCGGTTGGCATTGCCACCAGCTTTATCTGTCATTCATGATGTATTTCATGTTTCTATGTTGAGAAAATATGAACCAGATCCATCACATGTACTTGCACCTGGTGAGGTTGAACTTGATTCTTCTCTTTCTTATGTTGAGCAACCTGTTTGTATTATGGATTGAAAGGAGAAAATATTGCGTAACAAATCGATCCCTTTAGTTCGAGTGCAATGGACACGACATGGTGTGGAGGAGTCAACGTGGGAATTGGAAAGCAAGATGCGAGAATCATATCCGCACTTGTTTGATTCTATTCCTCCTGTTCCATTGTATTCAATGTATAATAATCCATTTACTGATTTTAGTTTTGATATGTACTATAACTTGTGACATATCATATGTTTGTCAATGTTATGTATATAGAGAGATGTTTGAGATTTCGAGGACGAAATCTTTTAAGTTGGGGAGAAATGTGAGACCCCGAAAATAAAATAGTTTTGATGACATTTTGGTAAATAAGTTGAAAAATATTCAATTTATTTTGATGGTATTTTCGTAAATAATTTGAAAAATAATGAATTAATTTTAAGGACAAAATAGTAATTAGAGACATATTTTGGTTATATGAAATCCAAATGATTTGAGATTTGGATATAACGTAGAAACTCAAAGATATAGAAGTTTCATGTTTTGAGTTTTGGAAAATTTGATCGTTTGACTGGTCCAAAGGGATATACCGACGTTAAAATGTTAAATATATTATATTATATTATTAAAAATTAAAAGAAAGGAAAATTGAGGACACCACAAACAGAAGAGGTCGAACAGAGAGGTAAGGAGAGAGAGTGGAGAAATAGGTTTTTATTTTTCTTTTCGATCGTGCGACTTATCGGTTTATCCAATCGACGAACCGACTTCAGTTTTGGGATCGTTGACACGAGGTCTTCGATTTGAGGTATAAATTTTATATTTTTGGTGATGTTTGAAATTCGTCGATTTTTGGAATAAATCCGATAAATTGTTAAATCATACAGAAATTGAAGATGGTTGAATAGTGCATGATTTGAACGAAGAAGAGATGATTATAGTGATGTTATTTTGAATTATTCTCAATTTATTATAATTAGGGAATTTTAATCGTTGGATTAAGATTGAAGAATTATTTGTCAGTTATTATTAATTCTGATAAATATATGCGGTAGAATAACGACAATAAACTAAGTTTTAAAGTCGGAATTGAATTATGATATGATTTGACTTTGATATTAATTTTGGAAGTTTCAAAAGATATTTGAAACTTATATTATTGATTTTGAATTATGTTATTGATTGAAATAAATATGTTATTGATGTAGATAGATTATTATACTGATATCTTCAAGCTACATCGATTGGAACGAAGAATTGATATATGTTGCGATCGGGTAACATACGACATGTATCTGTATTATATGATATATGTTTGATTGATTGGATTGAGATTACATGTCTATATGCCTTATTTGTTGAGTTTATGTGGCGTAAATGGCATGCACGTTGAGCTATGATCCTTGGATACCATATGATTTGATTTGATTATGGGGTTTGTGAACACGATGCTATGTTTGGTATTACATGACCCTTAAAGCATAGTCATTTGTGGCCCCGATGATTGATTGAGATTGGGATTTGATGACGCTTTGTCGACGTTATCATATGAGTATCCCTGATTGAGGCCGGTGTGCCAGCTCGAGCATTGATTTGATAGCGATTCGATTGATTCTGACATGTGCTCAGTGGATGGTATTTGACCTGATACCTCCACGACATACATGCATTGCATATCATATATCATTGTTTAGATATATGTGGTATATATTGTGGTTATTTCAGACTGAGCTTTGCTCGCACCAGATGGGGCTCTTGTTGTCTTTGTATGTTGACAATGACAAGTATCTCAGGTTATCAGGAGACCCGAGATGGTACTTCTGGAAGGAGTCACAATCGAGCTGAGGTTTTATGTCTTTGTTTCCCAGTATATATATGTATCTATATACCGGGGCATGTCCCAAGAATATGATTTGTTGTTGTATGAGTTGTTTTGATTATGTGTGGGTAGATTTTATGATGTGAGATGAAATACTATTTTTAGTATTCAAATAACATATTTTGGGCTTCTTGTAAAGAAATTTTAAACTCGTTTTCCGCTGTAATTAATTAACCTTAATCAAATTGTATTGTAATAACGATTAAGAGTTAAGGGCCCCACACTCAGCCACATTGTTGATTGTGAATCAAGCAAATTTCGGCAGACACTTAATTGTGGCACCACCTCCCGTGCCCTCACACCGACTCCAGATTTTTGAAATTCGGACGTTCCAGTCTCAACGCAAATTTGTTTTTGATTTTTAGTGCAATACAAACAAAGAACACAATCTCTGATCGTGAACCCAATTTTACGAAAATTTGTTTTTGATTTTTAGTGCAATACAATCAAAGAACACAATCTCTGATTGTGGACCCAATTTGACGATCAAAAGACAGATATCCGTTTGAAGAGAGATACAAGAAGAGTCATCTCCACTAATCCCATATTAGTTTGGAGTCCAGCGTTTAAAACGCACATGTAATAATCTGCGATTATGGTTGTTTGCCATTAGTATTAATTTGAATAATCCCGTATTAATCTGGGTAAATGTATCAAAATTCATGATAGATGATCATATGATGATGCACTGAACAATTTTACCTCGGACTGTCCAAGTGGTTTTTACTTATCAAGTGAAATAATCCGCGATTATGGTTGTATGTCATTAGTCCTTTGACCAGAGATAATGTGTAGACTCTACGTACTAGCATGATCTTTGATCCATTTACCGACTTCATTGAGGGTCATTAGGTGACGAGATTGAGTATAATTTTGAAATACGTAGGAACAAATACAACGTAGTCGGGGATTCACCGTTTGTCTGTAGGTGAAGATATTGTATGTGATATGATGATTTAACAGTGCAAGGAGTCTCTGGCCATAGCAAGAAATGTGCTTTAAGAAAAAGGTGTTTTCTTAGTTGCATATACCATGTCACTACTGTTACTCAAAGATACATCACATAGTTATCGAATTCATATGCAACTCTCGATATACCAATGGTTGCAGATTCGATCGGGATATATGAGTTGAAGGGACCGTACTGTATGCTAATCATGCTTTAAGGTTCTTGCAGGCACTATAAGTGTGGGGAACCGGACGCTAATTATTTTCTTAATCATTCTTTGGGAATAATTAGATCAATTAATTAAAATTGGGTCTAAATTTTTTTATTTTTATTTTTAATACAAGTGCGGAACATAATTAAATCAGTCTGATATAAACATCAAAGATAAAGTGCAAGTCTTTTACTATTACATCAAACTCAAACTAGGGTTCAACTACTATATAACAAGTACTGAAACCTATCTACTTCTGGGTCCGAATCTCCACGCTAATTGTCATCTCTCATCTTCTTCCTGACCCTGATCATGTCCCACCTATTGCCATGCACACATACAAACATGACAACAGCCGGATAACTCCGGTGAGAAATACATACCAGTATAAACAACGTAGTCTTGCAATGTATAAAATCATATACAAAAGCATTAACAATGTGTAAATAACATGAATCATAATCTATGAAACATATAAAATACAAATCTGTAAATCAAACTCTGGCTCTCATTCTTTGACTCGACTCCATCTGGCCTAGTCTAGGGATCCCGGTTGAATAAAAACGCAACAACTCATCTACTCTCCTCAGCTAGATAGTGGTACGTTCTTATTTCCAGACTTTGGTACACTATATCGAATATCTGCAATAGAAGCTGATCTGCATTCTAAGCAACATCGATATAAACCAAACGTCCAGTGACCTGGCACCAGTGCCATTAACTTTATCCTGACTTGGCACATCTGTCGAAGACTCTCTATCTCAAAACAATCGTGTAAATCATGCTTTCTATAATCAATATAACAAGCATATAGATTCAATGAATTCAAATATATCAAATGAATAACAAATAAGTATGTGGTTTAGGGAAACTCAAGTTATATCTCACTCGAGTCATTCTCCTTGTTCAATCATTGATTTATACCTTTCTTTTGTAGTCTCGATCTGACGAAGCGAAAGTATGAATTCAAAGCTGCCAATATCAATCTGAAATAACATTCGAGAAGTACAATATCATATACTATTCAACTCAACTCAATACTTAATATGATCAATAGCAATCTACTGATGTTTCGACGGCATAACAGTACAAGCTCTATAACCCCGTCAGTCTCAACATCATAGATATAATACCACAACTTATAATCGATATCGATACAATTCATAATCTTAACAATAACAGATCATAATCTCCAATCTGTACAATCTCAATCATATCAATTCTGAAAATCATAACAATTGCATAAACGGTCTGTTCTTCGATCTGACTTCAAATATATACTGATCAGTATATCCAGAACACATAATAATAGTCAAATCACAATTCCTCCAATATGATAATTTCAAATCATATCAGAAATCAATAAAATTTACGTCCTGTTGTAGCTGTTGACAAGAGAAGCACGGTACTGTGTCCGGATTCAAATTTTGACTGTTAGATCTTGTAAAATCAGAATTCTAGTCTTCGAAGGAAATTTTCAAAATCTCCTATGGCTACCTCGGTTTTCTCCTCTGGAAATGCTGAATGGATTGAAGGATTTTAACATATATAAGCATGGCAAAACATGTGTCCCACTCAAATTCCAATATTAGCACTTTAGCCCCTGAATTCTTCACTATTTGCAATTCAGCCCTCAATAACTCTTTTTAATTCCATTTCAATCCTAATTAATTACAAAAACCATGGAATCTAATTCATCATTCCAAAATTCGTAAATTAAATAATCTCGAATTAAAATGATATAATCTCGGGCCTTACAATTCTCCCCCGCTGAGACATGATTTCGTCCTCGAAATCGCAGGCAATCAAATCACAAAAGAAAAGAAGATATAACAGAAGCTAAAATAAAAGACTCACATCAGTGAAATAACTCTGGGAATTCCTGTCTCATATCTGATTCAGTCTCCCAGGTAGCTTCCTCAATGCCATGACGACTCTACTGGACTTTCACAAGCAGAATAGTCTTCGTTCTGAACTGCTTTTCTTTACGATCAAGAATTTGAATAGGTTTCTCAACATAACTCAGACTTTCATCAAGTTCGGCCTCGTCTGGCTGAATAATATGAGAATCATCAGGGAGATATTTCCGCAACATAGATACATGAAAGACTTCATGTATTACAGATAGAGAAGGCGGAAGAGCAAGTCGATAAGCACGAGTACCAAGCTTTCCAGAATCTCATAAGGACCAATGTAACGAGGAGATAACTTCCCTCGTTTGCCAAATCTGATAACGCCTCTGAAAGGAGAAATCTTCAGAAATACTCTGTCTCCTTGCTCAAATTCTAAAGGTCGACGTCGAATAATTGCATATTTGGCCTGTCTGTCCTGAGCTGTCTTCATTCTTTTCTGAATCAGCTTCACTTTCTCAGTCATATCTCTAATCATATCGGGTCCAAACTCAGGTCCCTCAGAAATATCATCCCAATAGAGAGGGGATCTGCACTTCTTGCCATACAACGCTTCAAACGGTGCCATCTCTATACTCGTCTGATAGCTGTTGTTATAAGAAAACTCACAAAGTGGCAAAGAATCTCGCCAACTAGTGCCAAAATCTAGCACTACAGCTCTAAGCATATCCTCCAATGTCTGGATAGTCCTTTCTGACTGACCGTCTGTCTGAGGATGATATGCAGTACTCAAATGCAATGTAGTACCCAGAGCCTGCTGCAAACTGTGCCAAAAGTGTGAAGTGAATCGAGGATCACGATCTGATACAATCGACTGCGGCACACCATGCAATCTGACCACTTCTCTGACATAAATCTCTGCCATCTGGTCATCTCTGTACGTCATTCTGTACGGAATAAAACATGCTGATTTGGACAATCTGTCAATAACGACCCAAATCTCATCACAACCTCGGGAGGATCGCGGTAACTGCGTCAGAAAATCCATGGAAATGTGATCTCATTTCCATTCTGGAATCGATAAGCTATGCAGTAGACCTCATGATTTCTTTCTCTCTGCTTTCACCTGTTGGCAATTCAAACATTTAGATACAAAATCTGTGACATCTTATTTCATATGTTTCCACCAACACTGTCTTTTTAAATCGTTATACATTTTTCTGCCACCAGGATGAATGCTAAATCGACTGTTGTGCGCTTCTGTCAATATCTGCTGTCTCAACTCTGAAACATCCGGCACGACAATACGATTATTCACATACAGTACATCATCACGAACCTGATATTCTGATTGATGACCTGATCTGACCCTCAACATCAAGTTCTGAACATTCTGATCCACTTTCTGTGCTTCTTTGATTCTAACAATCAGTTCTGGCTCGGCTTGAATAGCATACAATCTCAAAGGTTGACAATCTGTCTCAAATGCTAATCCAGAAAGACAACAATCTTCAATCAAATTTGAAACACCAATAGTCGATAAGGATAAAGAACATACCTTTCGACTCAATGCATCAACTGCTGCATTCGACTTTCCCGGATAATATTTGATTTCACAATCAAAATCTTTCAACAAATCAAGCCATCTTCGTTGCCTCATATTCAATTCAGACTGTGAAAACAGATATTTCAAGCTTTTATGATCAGAATAAATCTCAAACTTCTCATCGTAGAGGTAATGTCGCCAAATCTTCAATGCAAAGACAATGGCCACTAATTCAAGATCATGAATCGGATATCGTGTCTCATGTGGCTTCAACTGTCTCGAAGCATAGGCAATGACATGGCCTCGCTGCATCAAAACATAACCCAATCCTCCGTGAGAAGCGTCACAATAAACCACAAAATCACCAGTACCTGACGGAATAGTCAACACCGGAGCACTGGTCAATCTTTTCTTTAACTCCAAGAAACTAGACTCACACTCCTCTGACCAAACAAATGGTGCATTCTTCTGGGTTAGCTGCGTAATCGGCTTTGAAATACTCAAAAAATCTCTGATAAATCGTCGATAATAGCCCGCTAGACCCAAAAAACTGCGTATCTCTGGCACAGATGTCGGTCTAGGCCAACTGATCACGGCCTCAACTTTGCTAGGATCAACAGAAATCCCATCACCAGATATGATGTGACCCTGAAATACAACCTGTCTCAACCAAAACTCACATTTGGACAGTTTTGCATATAATTTCTCAGCCCTTAGAGTTTTCAACACAATTCTCAAATGTTCAGCATGGTCAATCATATTCTTCGAATATATCAGAATATCATCAATGAAAATAATCACAAACTCATCAAGATATTTTTGAAACACACGGTTCATCAATCCCATAAATACAGATCTCAGATCGATCTTGGAATATACAGAAGAACCCTGCAACTGATCAAACAAATCATGAATGCGAGGCAAGGGATATTTGTTCTTTATCGTAGCCTTGTTCAGTTGCCGGTAGTCAATGCAAAGTCTCATTGAACCGTCTTTCTTCCTCACAAACAGTACTGGAGCGCCCCAAGGAGAAACACTCGGTCTGATGTATCCCTTGGCCAGTAAATCTTCTAACTGCTCTTTCAACTCTTTCAATGCAATTGGTGCCATTCTGTACGGAGCTCTAGAAATCGGAATTGTACCTGGTACCAATTGGATGCTGAAATCTATCTCTCTGACTGGAGGCAAACCCGGAATCTCATCTAGGAAGACGTCAGCAAACTCACATACCACTGGCAAATCTGCCAATGCTAGGCTCGATTTCAGTACGTCTACTGAATACACAAGGAATCCCTCTGCTCCTTTCTGTAATAATTGAGTCATAGATAACGCAGATATCAAAAGAATTTTAGCTCTAGAACCCTTACCATAGAATTTCCACTCATTAGCCATGTCAGGTCTGAATCTCACAATCTTATGGAAACAATCCACGGTAGCTCTGTACTTGGTTAACATATCAATACCGATAATGCAATCAAAATCAGACAACCCAAGTACAATACAATCTAACTCAATCTCATGCTCATCATACCACAGTATACAAGATCTAACAGATGTCACTGATATAAGACCTCGCCCCAAAGGTGAAGAGACAGATACTACAGTAGATAATGACTCAACAGGCAAGGACTGCATCAATACAAATCGCTCAGATATGAATGTATGAGATGCACCAGTATCTATCAATATATAAGCAGGATAACCACAAAGAGAACAGTTACCTGCAACAACATCATCAGGTGCGTCTTGTGCCTGCTCCTCAGTCAAAGCAAATACTATGGCCTGCTGTCTAGGAGCCTGGCTAACAGTCTGGCTTCCTCCTGGCCTCGGCTATGAGTGGGTAGAGGGTGGTGGATGGAAAGAGTGAACAGCATATGGTCGTCTACCAGGCTGAGCCACTGATCCAGATGATTCTGTACCCTGGGATCTCTGAGAATCTCTCTGTGGACAGACTCTGGCAAAATGTCCTGGCTGTTTACAAATTTTGCAAACGCCAAAAACTCCTCGGCATTGTTCTGTGGGATGTCTTCCACCACAAGATCTGCAATAGGCCCTTGTATAACTCTGTCGGGAACCACTGGAGCTAGATGAACTGCTCCCTGACTTCTTAAACTGTTTCTCTCTGGCTTTCAGCTGATCTTTCTTGCCACTGCTGCTGCTGCCACTCTCAAATCTAGGAGGGGGTTGTTGGAACTGCATTGAGGGTAGTTGCTGTGGTCTCGGTGCTGGTGTGACATACGAAGCTCCTCTCTGTCTAATCAAACCGGCTTCGACTCCCTTTGCTCTGTTCAAGGCATCAGCAAAGTTATTCGGTCTCATAGTGTTCACCAATGTAAATATTTCAGGATTCAGGCCATTAAACTGATCAGCAACAGCTTCGTCATTCTCAGCTACATGTGGAGCAAATCGTAATAGGGTAGAGAACTTGACCACATACTCTTCAATATTCAATTGACCCTGTCTCAAGTTTGCAAACTCTTCACCCTTGTCCTTTCTGTACGATACTGGAAAGCATCTTTGATAAAATTCAGTCTTAAAGATGTTCCACGTAATATTCGTACCTCGATGCTCCAACGCTCTCTTTGTCGTGATCCACCAATTTTTCGCAACATCATGAAACTGGTGTCCAATCAATCTGACTCTGCGCTCATTAGTGTAATCCAATGAATCAAACAGCATCTCAATGTCATCTAGCCAACTCTCACAGTCAACTGAAGTCTCAGTACCCTTCAGAGTCGGTGGATGGAACGACTGAAATCTCTTCAGCAATGTTTCCATCGATGTTGCTGTCACATCCATCAGATTCGCAGAGGTACTGCCATGTTCTGGTAAAGGACGCAAAGAAACTGCGGCTCTTCGAGGAGGCATATCTGATTATCAAAATGATTAGTAATCACTATATATATTAAATATGTTTCAGTCCTCCTCTGATCAAGAATCGGTTCTGATTCATTCTCAATAACACAAGTTACCAATCAAATCAGATAATCAAGTAAACATATAATATTTAAAGCAATAAAACATGCTATCCATTCAGAAGCAGGAAAGAAAACTCAATCTACCCCGCTCACTCTATCTTCTATCTCAGTCTAAAGGATCTATCGCTCTCATACCACCTAGTGTGGGGACCCGGACGCTAATTATTTTCTTAATCATTCTTTGGGAATAATTAGATCAATTGATTAAAATTGGGTCTAAATTTTTTATTTTTTATTTTTTAATACAAGTGCGGAACATAATTAAATCAGTCTGATATAAACATCAAAGATAAAGTACAAGTCTTGTACTTTTACATCAAACTCAAACTAGGGTTCAACTACTATATAACAAGTACTGAAACCTATCTACTTCTGGGTCCGAATCTCCACGCTCATTGTCATCTCTCATCTTCTTCCTGACCCTGATCATGTCCCACCTGTTGTCATGCACACATACAAACACGACAACGGCCGGATAACTCCGGTGAGAAATACATACCCGTATAAACAACGTAGTCTTGCAATGTATAAAATCATATACAAAAGCATTAACAATGTGTAAATAACATGAATCATAATCTATGAAACATATAAAATAAAAATCTGTAAGTCAAACTCTGACTCTCATTCTTTGACTCGACTCCATCTGGCCTAATCTAGGGATCCCGGTTGAATAAGAATGCAACAACTCATCTACTCTCCTCAGCTAGATAGTGGTACGTTCTGATTTCCAGACTTTGGTACACTATATCGAATATCTGCAATAGAAGCTGATCTGCATTCTAAGCAACATCGATATAAACCAAACGTCCAGTGACCTGACACCTCTGCCAATAACTCTGTCCTGACTTGGCACATCTGCCGAAGACTTTCTATCTCAAAACAATCGTCTAAATCATGCTTTCTATAATCAATATAACAAGCATACAGATTCAATGAATTCAAATATATCAAATAAATAACAAATAAGTATGTGGTTTAGGGAAACTCAAGTTATATCTCACTCGAGTCATTCTCCTTGTTCAATCATTGATTTATACCTTTCTTTTGTAGTCTCGATCTGATGAAGCGAAAGTCTGAATTCAAAGCTGCCAATATCAATCTGAAATAACATTCGAGAAGTACAATATCATATACTATTCAACTCAACTCAATACTGAATATGATCAATAGCAATCTACTGATGTTTTGACGGCATAACAGTACAATCTCTATAACCCCGTCAGTCTCAACATCATAGATATAATACCACAACTCATAATCGATATCAATACAACTCATAATCTTAACAATAACATATCATAATCTCCAATCTGTACAATTTCAATCATATCAATTCTAAAAATCATAACAATTGCATAAACAGTCTGTTCTTCGATCTGACTTCAAATATATACTGATCAGTATATCCAGAACACATAATAATAGTCAAATCACAATTCCTCCAATATGATAATTTCAAATCATATCAGAAATCAATAAAACTTACGTCCTGTTGTAGCTGTTGACAAGAGAAGCACGGTACTGTGTCCGGATTCAAATTTTGACGGTTAGATCTTGTAAAATCAGAATTCTAGTCTTCGAAGGAAATTTTGATAATCTCCTATGGCTACCTCGGTTTTCTCCTCTGGAAATGCTGAACGGATTGAAGGATTTTAACATATATAAGCATGGCAAGACATGTGTCCCCAATATTAGCACTTTAGCCCATGAATTATTCACTATTTGCAATTCAGCCCTCAATAACTCTTTTTAATTCTATTTCAATCCTAATTAATTACAAAAACCGTGGAATCTAATTCATCATTCCAAAATTCCTAAATTAAATAATCTCGGATTAAAATGATATAATCTCGGGCCTTACAATAAGTGATACCTAGGGGATCATGGGGCAATGATAGCAGACGCTTTTACCATGATCTGATGGGTGAAATCAGAAATGAGTTCTGACATTCTTGATCAAAGTGTTGATGAAAAGAATTGGGCTAATTAGGATAAGCCTGAATAAGAATAAATGTTGTTCTGAATCACATGCAGATGTGAACCCACAGCTGCTTGTATCCCTGAACCATTAACCGTCAAACAAAATGTTTATAAAAGAGTTCATAAGTTGATTTCATAATATGGAAGAAATGGAAGTTAGCTTAATTGGTAATTGAGGAAGGAGGGTGGAAATGTCTATTTTTTTGAAGGAATTCTCAAAACTGCCAGCTGCTAAATATGGACAGTGAAAATTTTGATTTTCGAAATTTTCAATTGTCATTATATGAACAAGATTTATATCCTTGATACATCGGCCCTTTCTGCTCGTCGATCGAGATTATAATGAGTGCATAATAATTTATTTGGTGAATTTAGAATTTACTAATTAAATGATAGTATTAGTAGTAAATACTAATGTGTACAAAATTCTCATGAAATATTCTAGAGAGGTCTAGAATTAATTAACTAATAAGTTAATTAGATAAATTAAATAATAATTATTTCATTTTAATTAATATATTTTTGCGTGCATTAATTGTGCATGTGTAAATATATTAATGTTTATAGATACAATTTATATGGAGATATAAAGATGTGTATATATAATAAAAAGCTATCATGCATTATCAAAAGTTCATAAATATATGATATAATAATATAAAAATTTCAATAAATGAAAATAAGGACTTCTGGGGAGAGTAGGATTATGAATCATAATAGGAGATGAAATCACATTTCTCTCCCACACAAATAATTCGGCCACTTCATTGTTAGATAAAGGTCTCAGTCAATTTTGATTTAGGAAACAAAATAAATTGTTGGCCAATTTAATCAAAGTTTTTTGTCATAATCCTTGATGAGTATGACAAGAACTCACGACAACTTTGTGGGAAAAAGTTGCCAAAGTCTCAGCCACTTTGTTGATTGTGAATCAAGCAAATTTCGGCAGGCATTTCCTTGTGCCGTCACCTCCCGTGTCTTCACACCGATTCTGGATTTTGGAAATTCAGACGTTCCAGTCTCAACACAAATTTGTTTGCGATTTCTAGTGCAATCCAAACAAAGAACACAATATCTTATCGTGAACCCAATTTGATGATCAAAAGACAGAAATCTGTTTGAAGAGATTTACAGAAGAGCCATCTTGACTAATCCCGGATTAGTTTGGAGTCCAGCGTTTAAAACACACATGTATACAATAAATACCCTATGGATATTAAATAACATAGCCCAATGTTAGTTTCGAGCGTCGAAACTAAAATTTTCGCTATGCCTTAGGTACGAGAAATCGGTGTCCCAACACGACGATCGAGAGAAAACTAATGTATGAGTGAGAAGTATTTGATAGTGACTTACTTTTATAATCGTTTGATTACAAATCAAAACATGCCATTTGATTCTTTTTAGATAACACGATAATAGTTAATTTTTGCAATAATATCACCAACAAGTGAATGAAGAACGACCGAGAGAAAAGCAAAAGACTATTGAGAAATATTTGATAACGACCGAGGGACTACTGACTTTTATGATCGTTTGAATACAAATAAAATTATATCATTTGATTCATTTTAAATAATATAATAAGAGTTAATTTTGGTCATTATATTTCACTAATAAAGAACTGAAAGTCGACCGAGAGAATATGAACGACTAAGAAATATTTTATAGCGATTGAGTTGCGACTTATTTATGTCATCATTTCGTTACAAATAAATTATGTCATTTCATTCTTTTTAAATAATATAGCAAGTGTTAATTTTGTTCAAATTTATTACCCCTAAAAGCCGGTCGAGAAGCATTTGTTTGCGACTTCTAAATTTTAGTTATAATTATGAAATTTTCCGAAGAAAATCAGAAAACGAAGGACATTATTTTTTTTAAAAAATTCCTAATTACCAGCAATTCGCTTTCCTATTTTTTGAAATTGGAATTTGACAAAGTCTATTGACCTAAATTCCTCGCTTTTGGTTAATCGCCGGTTTAGGAACCTCAAATTGTTCGACTGGCTGCTGATTTTGTTTTAAAGAAGCTAACAATTCAAAAGGGTCTTCTTTGAATGAGCTCCTCGGTTGGAATTCCTCGCCTGAACCAATGGACTGGCATCCCTTCCGGGCAAATGTAAGCAATTTTAATCTTATTTCTGGGCTCAAAATATTGCTCTGCTCAAACAAAACTTGGAATTTTGATATTTTTAAAATGATGACAAAGAAAAGAGGACATGAGCTCATATTGGCAAGGGAAAAAGAGCTTCATTTCACCTGCTCCATGTTGTGTTATGTATTTTGCTTACATAAGAAATAAATCTGATTTGTTTTTTTGTTTTATTTTTTTTTTGGCTGGTTAATTTGTTTTGTTCTGATTTTTGTTCTTGTACGTTCTAGGAGTTCTTCTAGGATGAATCAAATACTTTTTGGATTGGACACGTTAGCTTCTTATCCTCCACATACTCATTCAGTTCAGCGGGGAATCCTTAAAATATAATCATTTTTATCTACTTAAATACAGAAGATTGTATGACCGAGTGATCCTGCATCAACAATAACTGAAGGGTGTGTAATCTAGACCGTTTTCACAGTCCAACGAGAATTTTGCTTAAATATAGAACATTCTCTGCTCTATACTGAAAAGGTTTATTGACCATGCGACCACCACAGCTCTTCTAATGGGTTGGCTTAGTAAAATCTTCAAGGGTTCGAACCATAAAGTTTCCGAGGGGCGTTATGATTTGAGATATGGAACTGATACGCTGGAGAATGATCCCTCTACTTCTTTTGTAAGATTTAATTTTATTCCTTAATGTTTCTGTCTCTATGTCATATTATGCTCCGATATCAAAGTGAACTTACAACTTTCTCAAAATAAAATATAGTTAATTGTGCTCTTGGCGGCATGTCGTACCTTTGATGCTTTTGGATTTTTATTTATTTTGCTTAATTTCTTTAATTTTGGGCAATTTATTTGACAGAAAAACATTTTCATTGTGAATCTTAATACAGGATTCATGGTCGGAGATTGAAGACATCGACCATGCTATTGCTCTCTCTCTTTCAGAAGAAGAAAAAGCAAAATCTTTAATTGGTGAGTTTTATAGTAGCTTAATTTTGTGATATATTGGTAATCTCTGAACTATTGTTCTACGAAGAGCCTTTTGATATGCATGATGATCCCGCCAAGAAACATAGATGAAGCCATTTTTTTCTATTTTTTTTTGGATGGTTATGTGTGGTTTTTTCAATGTAAATTTCTTACTTGCATAGTGCAGCATCTTACTCGAGATTCATTAGCTTACACTTTTGTAAGGCAATCATTTTTCCTACAACCACCTGAGTGTGAGATTTTCTCCCTTTCGGCAAGAATCGTGGTTTACATAAGTTCATGTTTCATTTGCGGAAGGATTTTACACTTACAAAACCAAACAATAATTATTCCTAGCCATTATACTATGTTGCACCTAATCATTCCTAATTATTATGAAGGAAAGGATTTCAATATAGGTTTGCATGGCAAGAGTGGTGGATTGAAAGAATTGATCATTTGAGTCATTGTAAACATAAGATGACTGGATAAAGTATAATCAGTTAATGCTTTGTTTTGAATTATTGGTGGCAAGATTAAATCTGAAGACTGAAATATTGTATAAAGTGGCCTTTATATAATTTTCTTTTAATCGGAACTGTAAATATTTAATTACTTTTAAAATTTGTTCTCCCTCAACTTTTCTCCAGTAATCAACTATTGACTTTCAATTAGTTAATTCTTTGTTTTGAATTATTTTTGCCATTTTTTTTCCAACTTTATTGGATGGTTATGCATGGTTTTTTCAAATGTAAATTTCTTTCTTGCATAGTGCAGCATCTTAGTCGAGAGTCACTAGCTTGCACTTTTGTAAGGCAATCACATTTTCTACAACCACCTGAGTGTGAGATTTTCTCCCTTTCGCAAGTATCAAGTTTTACACAAGTTAATGTTTCATTTGCGGAAGGATTTTACACTTACAAAAACCAAACACTAATTATTCCTAGCCATTATAGTATGTAGCACCTAGTCATTTCTAATTATTATTAATGGTTGTAAATAGAGGAAAAGTCCTTCTATGTCGATTATTTGATGCCATGTCGATTATTAGAATATTTTTATCATTTGTTATATGTATATAAAATCTTTCATCTTCTTTTATATGTAAACAATTTATGCAATTTCCATTTATTAGATATGTTGAATTTGTGATATTAGAATATGATTTTATTAACGAACTACAAGTTGTAATTTATTTCTAAAGTCTGGTTATATCTTTGTTGTGCTGATAATATATTTACTATGAATTGTGATATAATTGGATATATCATGATAAATTGCACGGCAACAAGGATTTCATGCAGTAATATACTTTAGCTGAAAATTTGAAAGAACATTTCAAAAAAATAAATATAAAAATGAAGAGAGTGGTCATACGACTTTGATTTTCGTTAAAGATTTGGATTTTATAATTTCGATATTTGAAATGATATAATTTATGTAACTTTGTTATTTGGGTATAACTGTATAACATTAGTTTGATATTTTATTATGTAATGTTGCAATTGAAACATGTGCTTATTGAATTAATATATTATATATTTAAGTTGTAATATATTATATTCGAAAGTGTAAAAAAAATTATTTTAGGGAACCACTCAATTAAATTATGAAAAAAATATTATGAATAAAATCTCAAATACATAATTTCCAGTGTTCGAAAAATCGGCCTAGGCAATATACGCCGGCCGACCGCACCGAACTAGTGGGCCAGCCTAGGAGGACTTAGGCGGCCGATAATTACTTTTTTTGGGATTATTTTTTGAAAAGTTTTTTTGGCTAATTAAAAGCCCAAATTAAAAATATGAAAAATAATATTTATCGGCTCTAAACCAAAGTCCAATAAGAAATGCGATTTGTTGGCTTGCCATAACACACCAAAATTCATCTTATTATGTTAACACCTTGGAATCCACCTAATGACATCTAGCCCCCGCCTAGGCGCTAGGCGCTGGTCTCGCGCACCACTAGCGTCTAGGTAATTTTAGAACCATGATAATTTCTTTTAAAGTGGGCCTACCAGATGGGTCGGGTACTGAGTACGCATACCCAAATGCCACCCCTAGCGTCACAATAGAATTGGGTTTTCTCGAATCTCTTACTTGGTAGAGACTATGATTAATGGGAGATTGGAACTCCGTATGTTTCTGACCTTGAACCCAATGCTTGTGTTCAGAAAGTACCTTTCTGTACCTTCTGGGCGCTATCTAAGTATTTTTTTCTTTGCCATGTATTTTTTATATTGTATATACCTGCGCACTAAAAGTTATATTCTGTATATCTAATGTGGCATAGATAGTGAACCACAATTGGAAGAAGATGAACAACTTGCTAGGGCTTTTCAAGAGAGCTTGAATGTTGAGCCTCCACAGCAGCGACAGAGTAGAAATGACAGTGATGTGACAAATGGATATGGACATGGAAATGAAAATATTTATCAACCTATATCTGTCCCGTATTCTACTAGCTTCAGGTATAGGTTGTTGACATTGCAGTTTGTGGAAATCCTTAAAGATCTACGAGATTTACTCACTGATATTTAGGGACTAATTTGATCTACTTACTAAAATTAAATTTGCTGATTAGTATCTTTTGATTTGTAGCTATCTATTCCTTCTCTAGTTGTTATTCTAGTTGTGTAAATGTTTGTACAATTAAGAAATAGAATTCCATCTTATGAATTTCTTCATGGTATCATAGAGGGTTGTAAACCTCTGATATAATTCCAATGACCAAATACGGAATGGCTTCGGACTCTGATGAAAAGAGGACTCATGAGGATCGAACTCCCATCCACCCCATATTTGTGGAAAGTGGTTCACATCCTGTCACATGACACAAATTGAATGGGCAAAACTACCTTCAATTGTCACAATCTGTGATGATGTACATTTGCAGCAAAGGTTTGGATGATTATCTTATCGGAAAAATCTCTGTTCCAAAAACTGATCGAAGTGCAAAACCTGGAAGATGGGAAAAAATATGGTGATGTCTTTGCTTGTCAACTCAATGACAAAGGAGATCGGCGAAAATTTCCTTCTCTACGGCACAACCCATGAAATATGGGATGCTGCCAAGGAATTTTGCTCTGATAAGGAAAACACATCTAAGATCTTCGAAATAGAAACCACACTATCACTCAATACTACAATATGCTCACACGCCAGTGGCAACGGTTGGATGTGTTTGAAGAGAACCAGTAGGGCTTTCCGGATGGTGCAAAAAAATTTCGTGAAATTGTTGAAAGGAAAAGAATATTCGAGTTTCTAATGGGCCTTAACATGAACCTAGATGAAGTTTGAGGGAGAATATTAGGGATGAAACCAATTCTGAATATTCGAGAAGTGTTCTCTGAAGTCCGCAGAGAATAAAACTGGAAAAAGGTGATGACGGAGGAACAAACAACCAACTATTCTACAAAGAACTCAGCTTTGGCAGTACGAGGCACTCAACAAGTCAATAGTGACAGTGGACAAAGAAAAGGGAAGTTATGGTGTGAAAAATGCAAGAAGCCTACTCACAACTTAGACACTTGCTGGAAAATTCATGGAAAACCAACAAATTGGAATCCTACACATTCAACCCAAGACAAGGAGAGCCGAGGCAGTAATGCCTCGGTCAATGAAGAGTTGTCCACATCTTTGAACTGTGACACAAAAAGCTAATTTCTTAAGTGCTCTTGCTGTAAATTCAAAGAAACACAGCCCATGGATAGTGGACTCGGGAGCAACTGATCATATGACCAGAGATGCTACTCTTTTCCACAAGTACTAACTATGAAATTACTAATGGATCCTTGTCTAAGGTGGCATGAAGAGGTTCCGTAATTATTTATGAGAATATATCTTTATTCTTGGTCCTCCATGTGCAAAATCTTGATTACGATATCTTGTTAGTCAGAAAATTTTCTCAAGAACATAAATGTGTTGCTAAATTTTTCTCAAATATTTGTGAATTCAGGATTTGGATTCGGGGTGGGCGATTGGCAATGCTAAGATGTGCTATGGACCTTTTCTTCTCAGAAATGAAGAATCTTTTAGAAGCCAGGATTTTAATGTCATGTATGTTCATTCAAAAGGTTCAGTTTCTTGTGAAAATAATTATAAAGATAGTGAAGTTATGTTGTGGCACTATCTTCTAGGTCACCCTGATTTCTTGTACCCACAAAGATTGTTTCCATCTTTGTTTAGCAATAAAATTTCTCAATTGTTTCGCTGTGAGGCGTGTCAATATTCTAAATACTCTCGTAGTTCTTATCACCGTACACCATGTAAAGCTTCCACGCCTTTTTTTCAATGATCCATAACAACGTGTGGGCCCATCCAAAACCAAAAAAAATGTGATAGGAACTAGATGGTTCGTGTCATTTGTGGATGACCACACTAGAGCCACATGGTTGTTCCTCATGAAATCAAAATCTCAAATGGGAATGTTATTCCAAAAATTCAATGTTATGGTTCAAACTCAATTTCAAACTAAAATACGGGTGATAAAGACTAATAATGCAAGAGAGTATTTTGAAACAAATTTGGGTAAATATCTGGAAAACCAAGAGATTATCCATTTGAGTTTTTGTTGATACACCTCAACAAAATGAGATTACGGAAAGAAAAACTAGGGACATTCTTGAAGTTGCTCGATCTTTGATGTTTTCAACTCATGTTCCTGAGGGGCGAAGCATTCCTTACAGCCACCTATCTTATAAATAGGAAGCTTTCTCAGACTTCAAACTTTAAGACTCCATGTCAACTCCTTCAGTCCTTCCCAAGTTGTCGGGTCATATCTAGCATTCCTCTACAGGCCTTTGGGTGTACTTGCTTTGTTCATATTCATGATCATCTTAGGAGTAAATTTGACCCAAAAGCTGTTAAGTGCATATTTGTTGGGTACTCATCTCACCAAAAGGGTATCGCTGTTATTCACATGTCACTCAAAAGTTCTACAACTCTATGTATGTATCATTCTTTGAAGAACAACCTTACAATACAAGTCAGAAATTTCTAATGAAACTGCCTCACTAGAACTTCGATCTTTGAACACTGCTACATTCATACAAAATACTATAGAGTCATACCTAAATCCAGTCCAAAACTCTACTTATCAGTCTCAATCATCTCAACCAATTTCCAGTCATCAACCAACACGTAGTGGCTCTTTGCAGCCTGAACCAACTGCTGAGCTTCGAGTCTATTCGAGGAGAAAATGAAATCATGAAGAAAAGGAACTTGAGACATTGAATCATTGCCATGAATCCAATCCAACTCCTGAATCAATTCACCAGGTAACACTAGTCCCAGCTCTCTTCCTATCAATGCACCTAGATGATGGTGAACCTATTGCTTTAAGAAAAGGGAAGAGTCATGCACTGATCATCCTATTAAAAAGTTTGTCTCATTCAATGCTTTATCACTAAAATATTATGCATTTGTCAGTAATCTTTAAAGCATAAAGATTCCAAAGTCTATCCATGAAGCTCTTAAGAAACCAGTGGAAAGCTGCTGTTTGGGAGGAAATCCAAGCATTGGAAAAGGCTGGTACTTTGGAAATATCAAAATTACCAGCTGGAAAACAACCAGTGGGTTGCAAATGGACTTTTACAGTTAAGCAGAATGTTGATGGCAGTGTTAACAGGTTCAAAGCACAACTTGTTGCAAAATGATTCACTCAATCATATTGTTATGGGCCCAAACTTATTGAGCCCAGTTACTTCAAAATTATCAAGCCCAACAGCTGAAGAGATAGACAAGCCTCTGCCCAAAATTGTAAACGTACGTTAGGAAAGGGAGGGGAAAGACACGCGAGAAAGAAGTATAAAATGAGAAGAGAGGGGTTGGGTAGAGGAGGCATTCAGTTATTATACAGTGAGCGAGTCACTAACAATCTATTAGTGTGATAGGTTGGTTGTAACAGAGTGTTTGTTCTTTTTGGTGGAATAATATATCATATTTTCTGTTAATCCAATCGGAGTGTATTTCCGAGGAATACCATGGCCAGCACTTGTTCAGAAGCCAAGATGGAGAGCATGGAAAAGGCGTTGATTATGGTGCACAACATGATGTCGCAAGTGCACGGCAGATTGGATAAAATCGACAAGGCTGTGGAGGGATTACTAAGCCTGAGGGAGATGATGGAACATATGATCAAGGCACAAGGAGGAGCGGCTGTTATGAGCCACGAAGGTGGAGAGCAGCAAGGGGTAGGAATTGAGATACACGGGAGGGATCAGAGCGTGGCGCGCCAAGGAGGGGGATGGGAAGAAGTCGCTGAGGAAGTGAGAATAACATTAAAAAAAATTGAATTAACTGGATTTGAAGGAGAGGATCCGTTGGGATGGTTGGGGAGGATGGAGCAGTACTTCGAAGTCCATGATACACCACTGGAATGTAGGCTCAAATTGTGCATTGGTTTCGTTGGATGAAGGTAAGGATCTTGAACATGGATTGGGACAGATTTCCGGATGAACTGATCAAAAGCTACAATGGATATGATGCCAATCCTTTTGAACTAATGGCGTCGCTGAACCAAGGCCAGCAGTCGGTGGACGCTTACATCGAGCGCTTTGAGATGTTGGTTGCGCAGCTGGGTGATGTCCAGGAGGATCAATGTTTGGGCTAATTCATGAGCGGGTTGCGGGAAGAGATACGGCGGAGGATGATTGTACACGCAGTAGATAGGGGAAGAAATAAAGTGGGATCGGGCCTGGGGTATGGACAAAAATCAGTAACTAAAATGTGGGCTGGGCCAATCAAGCCCCGGTGCATGATAGGGACCAAATTCCACTTACACCGCAATCTTACGGTGGTGGGTCTCGGGGTCCATCGGGAGGAAGTGGTGGAGGAGCGACGAGGATACCATATCAAAAAAATCGTGATAGCAGGGTTGTATCTCATCAAGAATTCTTGCACAGGCGAGAAAAGGGATTGTACTTTAAATGTGGAGAACCCTACCACCCGATGCACCGATGTGCCAACAAGAGTTTTAGAGTAACGCTTCTAGCGGAGGAGGAAGGAGAAGACGCCGAGTGGGAATAGGTCGAGTCAGAGGAAAAAACGGAGGAGGCGATGCGAGAAACAGGGGAGATAGGCGAACCCAACTTGGAATACAACACTCTATAGTTACCGTTGTATTAAAGTTAATGGCATAAACCATCCACAAACATTGAAAATGAGGGCGAAGGTGGCTGGGCGGGAGGTGGTAGCAATGGTGGACAGTGGCGCAAGCCACAACTTTGTCTCAAAAAAATTAATTGCGGAGTTAGATCTAGTATTTGACGAGAGCGTGTTTTTTGGAGTGTTTCTTGCGGATGGGTGTCGGGTGTCATGTCAAGGGGTGTGCAGGAGTTGGAGGTGGATATGGGATAGTGTCAAATTCAGATTGAAGAATATTTGTTTGAATTAGGGGGTATTGATCTTATTTTGGGAGTTGATTGGCTTCGTACATTGGGAGATGTCCTGCTGAATTGGAATAAAATGGAGATGCGATTTAGCTGGCGTGATCAAACGGTAGTCTTAAAGTGGGATCCATCCCTTAGCAGATCCATATTATCATTCAACGGGATCGCCAAAGTGAGTGAGGTGGAATTCTGCGGAGCAGTATTAATCAAATGGAGTGGGGAGAAGAGGGGTGGGGCAGACAAGAAGGAAGGTGACGAGGGGATATTCCAAGAACCTAGTGAATTACCCCCTATTAGGCGACAAGATCATGCTATATGTATAAAAAAGGGTTGCGGGCCGGTATCGGTAAGACCTTATCGATACGCTCATCATCAGAATGATGAAATTGAACTGATGGTGAAAGAGATGCTTACATCAGGAGTGATACAACTCAGCAACAGTCCCTACTCAAGTCCAGTTATACTAGTAAAGAATAAAGATGGGAGTTGGCGATTTTGCACTGACTACCGAGCATTGAATGACATTACCATTGCTAACAAGTATCCAATTCTTGTGGTGGAGGAGTTATTTGATGAACTACATGGAGCGACGCATTTTACCAAGCTGGACCTCAAATCTGGATACCACCAGATTCGAGTTCAAGCTGCCGATGTACATAAAACAGCGTTCAGGACACAGGAAGGTCATTACGAGTTTTTGGTCATGCCTTTTGGGCTGAAAAATGCTCCGGCCACGTTCCAAGCAACTGTGAATAAGGTATTTCGCCCTTACTTAAAATTTGTATTAGTTTTCTTTGATGATATTTTGATTTACAGTAAGAGTTGGGAGGAACATGTGCAACTTGTGGAAGTAGTGTTGGAGTTGTTGCAGCAACACCAGCTGGTTCTGAAAAAAAAAATGCCAGTTTGGAAGGTTCCGGTTCCAAAAAAGATTCAAGTATTTTCGTGGACAGCGACTCAAGGTAAGCTTCCGACCTCGGAGACGATGCAAAAAAGATGTCCTTCAATTGCTATGTGCCGAAATTGGTGTGTGTTGTGTATAAACGAAACAGAAACTCAGGATCATATGCTCATCCATTTTACATTCACGACCGGATTGTGGTCTAGAACCTTGCAAGAGCTGGGATTTGTTTGGGTGATGCCGAAGTCAACGAGGGATTTATTCTCTTTGGATTTAGGACAGCTAACCGGTACGAGGGGAATAATTTTTTGGCAAGTCGTGGTTCATTGCATATGCTGGATAGTATGGCTGGAAAGAAATAGAAGAATTTTTGATGATATGGAAGAAACTATAGAAGATTGCTGGGAAAAAATGAAGATCAAAGTTGCGATGTGGATCGGCAATCATGTTGACATCAAGAATGTCTCCATATTAGATATATTGCGAGATTGGGCTTATGTGTATCATTAACACAACTTTGTTATTATGTATTTCAGGATGAAAGTGGACCACTAGTCCACTTATGTACTTAGTTCTTATCATTTGATTAATAAAATATATTTCTTATAAAAAAAAATATAATCATGGCTCATGGGGTAGAAGTGGATCCTAATAAGGTTGATAGTATGGTACATTGGCCGCAGCCGCAGAACACAAAGGGGTTGAGGGGTTTTTTGGAATTAACGGGATATTACCGGAAATTCATCAAAGACTACGGTAGGATTGCAAGGCCACTCACTGAGCAGCTGAAGAAGAATAATTTTGGGTGGAATGAGAAAGCCCAAGGAGCTTTTGAGCTGCTCAAACAAGCTGTTGTGACTGCCCCAATACTGAGGATGCCCGATTTTTCTAAAGAATTTGTAATAGAATGCGACGCTTCAGGGGTGGGGATAGGGGCAGTGTTGGCCCAGGAGGGCAAGCCTATTGCTTTTTACAGTAAGGCTTTGGCAGATCGAGCGTTATCCAAGTCTATGTACGAGAGGGAGTTAATGGCACTTGTCTTGGCGGTCCAACATTGGCGTCACTATCTATTGGGACGTAAGTTCCTAGTGGTGACTGATCACAAACCTTTGAGGAACTTGTTGTAGCAACGTATAACCACGCCAGATCAACAATATTGGTTGGCCAAATTACTGGGTTATGAGTTTGAAATAAAGAATAAAGCTGGGGCGGACAATGGAGCAGCATATGATTTATCGAGAAGAGAGTACATTGGAGAATTGAATGCTTTAACAAAAGCATAATGGATGGAGTACAAGAGATTCGAGAAGCTGTGAAAAATGACCCAGTTTTTAAACAGATCATAGAAAGAATGAGCATGGCCTAAGACAGTAACAAACACTACTCCTTGGTTAATGGGTGTTTACTCTTTGGAAGATTAGTTGTTCCTCGGACATCACAGTGGGTTTCCAAGTTACTGATGGGATTCCACGCCACTCATATTGAGGGACACTCAGGAGCCTTTTGAATGTATAAAAAATCGCAAATAATTTCTTTTGGCCAGGGATGAAGAAGGATGTCTATAAGTTTGTGTCTGAATGCGGAGTATGTCAAAAATAGAAGTATGAGGCTGCAACTCCGGCAGGACTGCTACAACCCTTGGAAATTCCAGAAGCAATTTGGAAGATTTGGCTATGGATTTTATTACGGGAATGGCGAAATCAAAGGGTTTTGAAGTGATCTTAGTGATGATTGACAAGCTATCTAAGTATGGACACTTTCTACTTCTTAAACACCCATACACTGCCTGTTCAGTAGCGGAAATTTTCGCACGCAATGTGATCAAATTGCATGGGGTTCGAAAGACCATCGTCAGTGACAGAGATGCGGTGTTCATGAGTTTATTTTTGTTTGAGCTGTTTAGGCTACAGGGACTCACCTCAAAATGAGCACGGCCTACCATCCTGAGACAGATGGGCAAAGTGAAGCTTTGAACAAATGTGTCGAGACGTACCTACGCTGCTTCTGCTCTGAACAACCCAAGGACTAGTCACAGTGGGTGCATTGGGCGGAGTATTGGTTCCTATCAGACAGCTGCTGGAATGACACCATTTGAAGTGATGTATGGACGAAGACCTCCTACTTTAATTAAGTTTTTACCTGGGGAAACCAAGGTAACAGCGGTCTCACAAGCCTTAGTGGACAGGGATGAACTTCTAAGGCAGCTCAAATATAATCTAGAGCGGGCTCAACAACGGATGACCAAGTACGCTAACAAAAACCGTAGGGAGATCCATTATCAAGAAGGCGATGTGGTATACCTGATGCTACGACCACACCACCAAAATTCTGTTTGTACAAGGGTGTTCCAGAAGTTGGCAGCTAAGTACTATGGGCCTTATCGGGTGTTGAAGAAAGTGGGACAGGTGGCATATCGTCTGAAGCTACCCGAGGGGTCCAAGATACATCCAGTGGTTCATGTGTCATGTCTAAAATGAGCAGTGGGTCGAGATCCGAATGAAGTTAAGTTGCCTAGAGAAGTGGACACCGATTTGTTTCTCAACTTTGAACCTGAAGGAGTTTTGGCTGAAAGAACTAAGCGAGTGAAAGGGAAGTCATGCCAACAATTAGTGGTGCCGTGGAAAGGAAGAACGGATGAAGATGCAACGTGGGAAGACAAGGAAGATTTCACAGCACAATTTCCGGGATTTCGCCTTGAGGACAAGGTGATTCTTGAAGAGGCTAGGCATGTTACGGGCCCAAACTTATTGAGCCCATTTACTTCAAAATTATCAAGCCCAACAGCTGAAGAGATAGACAAGCCTAGGCCCAAGATCGTAAACTTTTACGTTAGGAAAGAGATGGGAAAGACACGTGAGAAAGAAGTATAAAATGAGAAGGGGGGTTGGGTAGAGGAGGCATTCAGTTATTATACAGTGAGTGAGTTACTAACAATCTGTTAGTGTGAGAGGTTGGTTGTAACAGAGCGTTTGTTATTTTCAGTGGAATAATATATCATATTTTCTGTTAATCCAATCGGAGTGTATTTCTGATGATCATAACACATATGGCATAGACAACTAGGAAACATTAGCTCCATTTGCAAAACTTAACACTATCATGACTTTTGTTATCTCGTGCCTTCAATCTTGATTGGCCATTGCATCAACAAGATTTAAAGAATGCTTTTTCTAAATGGTGGTCTTGAGGAGGAAGTATACATAGAGATACCTCTTGGATTTGATGATCTCACAAATCCAAACATTGTTTGGAAACTCAAGAAATCTTTGTATGGTCTTAAACAATCACCAAAGACTTGGTTTGATAGATTTACAAAAGTTGTGAAGTAATTCGGGTATAGTCAAACCCCAGATGATCATACCATGTTTGTCAAACAGTCCGCCTCCAATCAAAGGGCAATCCTTATTGTCTAGGTCGATGATATAATTCTAACTGTAGATGATTTCGTAGAACTCAAAAACTCAAAAACTTTCTAGCCAAATAATTTGAAAATTGAAGACTTGGCAAACCTTAGGTACTTTTTGGGCATGGAGGGGCTAGATCGAATAAGGGAATCTTAGTTCCACAACATAAACGTGTGATGGATCTATTGAAGGAGACTGGGATGCTTGGATGTAAACCAACTGACACACCTATGGATCAAAATTCGAAACTAAGAACTAAAGAAGAAATTTGTATGTAAACAAAGGAATATATTAAATATTGGTTGGAAAACTCATCTACCTTTCACATATTAGACCAAACATTATTTTCGTTGTCAGTGTTGTAAGCCAGTACATGAATAAACCAACTAAAGAATACATGGGCTGTGTATAGAATTCTACTGTATTTAAAAAATGCACTTGGTCAAGGTTTATTCTTCAAAAGGAATTTGCTTTTGCTGATGCTGATTGTGCTGGATCTATAGAAGATAGAAGATCTACTTGGGTATTGCACTTATGTTTGGGGAAATTTGGTTACTTTGCGTAGCAAGAAGCAACTGGTAGTGTCATGGAGTAGTGAAAAAGCTGAATTTAGAGCTTTATCAAAAGGCATATGTGAGGGATTATGGCTAAAACGATTGCTGAATGAACTGAGCATACACATGTCAGGGTCTATAAAATTGTTCTGTTATAACCAGTCTATCATCAGCATAGCAAAAAATCCAGTGTGTCATGATCGAACTAAACATGTGGAGATTGACAAACACTTTGTAAAAGAAAAACTTGAAGCAAGCATCATCTTACTTACGCTACATCCCAACAAGTCATCAAACTGCAGATATCTTGACAAAAGCAGTGCCTAGGAATCAACTTGAGGAACTAAAGTCTAAGCTAGGACTACTCAACATCTACAACCTAGCTTGAGGGGTAATGTGGAAATCCTTGAAGATCTGCGAGATTTACACGCTGATATTTAGGAGTTAATTTGATCTACTCACCAAAATTAAATTTGCTGATTATTATCTTTTGATTTGTAGCTATCTTTTCCTTTTCTAGTTGTTGGCATTCTAGCTGTATAAACGTTTGTACAATTCTCTTTGCAAGTAAGAAATAAAATTCCATCTTATGAATTTCTTCACAGTTCAGAGCTTATATTCATTGAATTTCTTCGAGTTGACCATTTTTTGATATGCTGTCATATTCCATTAGAATACGCTCACAAGTTCCAAGTTAGTTTTTTATGTCCACTTTGAGGGCTATGGTTTATTTGATAAGCGAACCTATTTTATTATTAAATGTTGTTGTTGTGAGCCTTGTTAAAAATTCGCGTAACATCTTGCCACATATTACTTCTGTATGCACATGTTTGGCATTCAAGATTTCTCATCTACTTTGGCTTGTGCTGGTGAATAGTACATAGATGCTGTTAATTATGACTTCAATCGGGTATATGCACAACACTTTTCTTATGATGGTAGAGATGATTCCTATTTTGAGGAACCCTGGGGGTCGATGTTAACCTTTATTTGCGGGATAGTCTTAATCAATTTCACTCGTTTACAATCCGATGCATAATTTTTTTGGTTTGCTTTCTATTTTAGGAACTGTGCTGGTTGCAACACAGAGATTGGCCATGGAAGATTTTTGAGTCGTTTGAGTGCAATGTGGCACCCAGAATGTTTCAGATGCCATGGTTGCAACCAACCAATATATGATTTTGAGGTACAATAAACCTTATCATTCAAAGTACTTGTTCTGGTAGCTTATCCTTTATTTATATTCATGGTATCAGTATTCAAGAGATTGTAATGTATGTTGTATGCTTTTGCAACCTGAACTTCGTATATGAAAATTTTCATGTGATGATTTTTAACTTTTGGTGTTGACTCACGCTGGATGTTTGCTGGCACCTTGTTGTCAATGAATGATTTTAGAATGACGTTACCAATTTTAACTCTCCAGCAGATAATTAATTGTTTCTGTATGCTAAAAATATTGTGTGGATGATAGCAAGATGTGGTAGAGTTCCATGGCCTTGCTTTTTTTTTTTTTTAACATGTCTAAGGATTAATGATATTACTAAAAAGCAATATTAAGGGTATAGTCGTCACGGTCAAGGTAAGAGCAGGTTTTGATGAATAGAATGATGATTTTACTTTAACAAATTCCTGTCTGAATCAAATTTGATGTCCAGCCTAATCAGTCTAATGATATTCTCAAGTTGTAAATTATACTGATAGTAAAGAATATTTTAATGGCAGCGACCTATTTCCATCTGTAAAACAAATAAATTCCGTTGCTACTATTAATATCATTTCAGGGAGAAAATTGTCAATACTCATTTTATGCTTTTGTTTGATGAAAGGAACAATATATTTAGTTTAGCTCAACTCAACAAAGTATGATCCCAGAGGGTAGCTACCTGTTTTAGCAAATATTATGGATAAAATATTAAAACATTGGAACCGAACAAAATTTAAATTTAATAGCAACTTCAGCAAAATGACTGTAGTTTCTTACTTACACAAAAACTGCCATTTTGTTGGAGGAATGCTATTTAAATTCTTTACTTAAATGTAATAAAAGGCTCTACTTATGTTTTATACTGTGAATAAGAAAATGACTCTGCGATTGCAAGGCCCCGGCCGTCGGCCGTCGGCGACGTTCATTCTTTTCCATTTTCAATCAGTTTCGCGTTTTGTTCTTGCTAAGAATGCTTCGACCCATGCTCGTTACCTTTGCTGGAAGCATTTTCTTCTTCTTATCTTGACAGCTTCAGTAGTATCGTCACAGAATATCAACGAACATCGCCGGAAATTCTGTCAGAGCCTTCGCTTTCTTGTACTTTACTTTTGACGGGAATTTTGCTGTTCAGAAACAATGTATGCATCAAGCAGACGGAACTCGGTTTCTTGGCTGGCATCAAGGGATGAGGTGGTAAAACTTGAACATAAAGTGTTTACATCGAGGCTGGGGAATGGGGGCAGCTCGGTTTGGTGGGCTGAAAGAACTAGGAGATCCAACTACATGATTCCATCGTGAGGAGGCAAGATGGTTATGTTCGAGATTTAAGGATTTCAGCAACAATATTTATTCTAGCGTGGATTTTCATCGATATAGGGGAAAGAAGGCGTTATTCACAGCACAGAGAATTAACAACAAACGTGGAAGCTTTGTTGAAGTGAACAAATTCGACTCGAGGGGCCGAAAGCAAATTACAATAGTGCCGAGCGGTTTCAAATCAATGGGATGGAAGAGTATATCGGAGGCTTTGGGAAGGTTGCTGTCAGGGAGCTATTCCAGAAGGGGTCAACAACCTTTTGTACAACATGAACACAACACCTACAAAAGAATTACAAAGGAACAAGAATATGTAACAGCACGAATGGATGCTAAACAAGGATCAATGGCAGATAAGGAAGACATTGACAGAGTAAAAACAGAATTGAAGTGGCATGAGGCACTCATTGTTACAAAAAATAGGGCGAATATTACTTGGGAATCGATTCGAACAATCCTTGGAAAACCTTCAAACAAAGTAGTCGAATTATTGCCATTTCAAGCAAACAAAGCAGTTTGGTGGCCATCAAATGCCGATGAATATTCATATTTTTTGAAGCTCAAAAGAGGATTCTTCGATGGTGGGGGTGTCTTTGATTTTCGACGAATGGAGGCCGGATATTAACACTATAGATTCGGTAGACATGTGCTGCAACAATTGGCTTAGTATATATGGGTTACCGTGGAATCTATGGTCGAGGGACACTTTCTCAGTTATTGGGAATCAATGTGGGGGCTTGTTGGACATCGGCAAGAATACTTTGCAATTTCGTGACCTGGAAGCAGCCAAGATAAAGGTGAAGGGCACTGCCGGAGGATTCATTAATAACAGGATGAAGATTCAGATGGGAGAAGGGAGCTTAGATATTAGAATTCGCGTAGATTCCTTTGACTCAAAAGCTTATGAGCGGTATGAGCGTCAAACTTATGCTCAAGTACTGGTGAATGGAAAGAAAACAGTGGCGGGTTGGGGCAACACAAATATTCAAAGACAGATGCTGAGGAATGAGGCGCAAACAAAATGTGCTACTGCAGGAAAGAAAATTGCACAGAAACCTAAGGAACAAACTGATAACAACGATGACACTGGAATAACTATGCATTGCACGCAAGGAAATCCTTTGGTAAAGGAACATAAGCAACGACTTGCAACAATTAATGAGACAATGGGTACAAACTTGGAAGGAAAAGTATCGAAGATAATGGGGAAAGTGGTACCAAAAGATGTACAGCTATTCAATCAGTCACCGATCCATTCTATGAGTGAAGAGGAGGCCGTGGACAAAAACGAGTCAGGGGGCAGTAGAGACAAGTACTTAAGGGTGCCTACTTATGGGAAGGTTTATAGCAGAAGAATCAAAGATACTGAGGGAATACTCGACGATGGAAAAGTTGATGAAGAGTTCTTCGGTAATGAAGATGGCCGAGGGTTGGGGGCTCATGAATTAGATGACAGTGTCGAATCAGATTTTGATGATTCAAGCGACGATTTATTGCAAAATGAACTTGATACTTCAGATTCGGATAGTCAAGTTTCCTTCCCATCAGAGGAATCAATTAATATTGTAGAGGATGATGCGGTTTTGAAGGGGTTGTTCTCACCGTCGAAGGAGACTGCGCCTATCATTGAGCCAATTACACGAGTTAACGAGGAACTTAATGTGGGAAAAAGGTACTTAACGGTAATCATCCCTCTTTTCTTAATCATTCTTTTTTTCTCCATTCTATATTACCTTCGTCCTTCACAGTGTTGGGGTTGTCTAGTGGTTTAATAGGAGGGGGGCAGTGAAGGTCGATGACTCGCCGGGTAACGAGGGAGAGATTTCCATACGGGCTACCTTGGATAAAAATTCTTGTACTGTTGAACAAAGGAGGGGAAATGATACAGATGGAAATTGTTGGGATGAGGTGAAGAAATCAACCGGAATTTTAAGACGAAAATTAAGTAGGTTGAAGTGGGAAATCAATTATGAGAGAGGCTCAACCTCGAAGGGCTCCTACTCTTTGTTATGAAAATATGCTCTTGGAATATAAGGGGAGGAGGGGCGGCAAAAAGAAGGGAGCTTGTTCGTACTGTCATTCGTAAGGAATCTCCGGATTTAGTGGTTATTTTGGAAACTAAGCAAGAATTGGTTGATAAAAGATTTGTGGCTAGTTTGTGGAAATCCAGATTTGTTGATTGGGTTTATTTGCCTTCGGTCGGGAGTTCGGGGGGTATACTTGTTATGTGGGATCCGAGGGTGGTGGTGGTGAGCAACAATATGATAGGGAATTTTTCGGTGTCCGTTGAGATTTGCGGGAATGAAGAGAACAAGTGGTGGTTTTCTGCCATCTATGGACCAGTGAAGCCAAGAGAAAGAGAAATGTTATGGGATGAACTAACGGGACTGAGCTCTATTTGTGGTGCACATTGGTGCCTGGGAGGGGATTTCAACGTGGTCAGAAATGCAGGAGAAAAACTGAACAGCAATTCCATTACTACGAGCATGTTGTGTTTTAACAGATTGATAGAGGATTTGGAACTTCATGACCCTCCACTTTTGAATGCAAAGTATACATGGTCAAATTTAAGGGCTGATCCGATTTGTTGTCGACTAGACATATATCTATTCTCCGGGGGTTGGAGGGATTTGTTTCCCAATTTTAGACAGATAGTGCTACCCAAAATTACCTCGGACCATTGTCCAGTGATACTTGACACCGCTAAGATGTTGTGGGGTCCTACTCCGTTTAGATTCGAGAATGCTTGGCTTTCGCACCATAAATTTAAAGAATTGGTGGGGTTGTGGTGGAATAATGTGGGTGGTCAGGGGTGGGAAGGGTATAAGTTTATGATCAAACTGAAAGGAATAAAAGTGGAGGCTTCAAAATGGAATCGAGAGGTTTTTGGAGATGTGGGTGTTAGGTACAAAGAATTGACATCAATGATAAAGAGGCTGGATGTGTTAGAGTTGGAAGGAGGTTGGTCAGAAGCTTTACATGAGGAAAGAAGAACAGTAAGGTGTGAATTGGAAACATTGTCACTTTCAAGATTTCGAATGGAAAAACAGAGATCCAAAATTAAATGGTTAAAGGAAGGGGACCAAAATTCGAGATTCTTTCATTCACTCTTGACAAACAGAAAGAACAAAGCAACGATAGATAAACTGCAGTCAGAGGATGGGACTATGATTACGGAGGACAGACAGATTGAGGAGCATATAATCAATTTTTATAGGAATCTATACAGAAAATCGGACGGGGTTGGGGTAGGTGGGATCGATGGAGTGGAATGGTGTCCTTTAAATTCGATTGAGATGGAGGAGTTGGAGATTGCTTTTTCAGAGGAAGAGGTTAGAAAAGCGGTGTTTGACTGTGATGGTGATAAAGCGCCAGGGCCGGATGGATTTACATTGGCTTTCTTTCAACATAATTGGGATACGGTTAAAGCAGACCTGATGAAAGTGTTTGATGAATTTTATGAGGGAGGGGTGTTTAATGGCATTACAAACGAAACATATATTTGCCTAATACCAAAGAAACACGAGGCAATTAAGGTAAAGGATTTCAGACCGATTAGTTTGACGACGAGTTTGTACAAGATATTGGCCAAAGTGTTGACTAGTAGAATTAAGAAAGTATTGGATAGAACTGTCAAGGAGAACCAGTGTGCCTTAATTAAGAGGAGACAGATTCTGGATTGTTACCTAATTGCGAATGAGGTGGTTGAGGACTACCGAAGGAAACATAAGAAAGGCTGGATCCTTAAAGTAGATTTGGAAAAAGCATATGACAATGTCGATTGGCGATTTCTGGATTATGTCTTGCATATGAAAGGGTTTGGGGAAAAATGGAGGAGGTGGATTATGGGATGTGTCTCGAGTGTGTCTTTTTGATTTTCATTAATGGAAGGCCGAGGGGAAAATTCAAGGGGGAGCGAGGACTTCGCCAGGGGATCCATTATCCCCTTTCCTTTTTAATTTAGTAGTTGATGTTTTAAGAAGATTGGTAGATAAGGCTAGGGGATTAAACGAAATAAAAGGACTTGAAATAGGGAGGAGGAAATTGGAGATCTCACATATTCAGTTTGCGGATGATACCTTGTTTTTGGTCCAGTCGAAAAGCAATGTCATTGCATTAGTGGATATACTTAACTGTTTCGGGAATCAATCGGGATTGAAAATAAATTTGGAAAAAAAGTGTTGTGTTGGGAATTAATTTTCCGGAAGATGAAGTGGATGCTTTGGCACAGGAAATTGGATGTAAAAAAGATATTTGACCAATAAAGTACCTCGGGGTTCCATTGGGAGGTAATCCCACGAAATTTAACTTTTGGGAACCGGTCTTATAAAAAATGACAAGAAAATTAGCTTCATGGAAAAAAGCCTTCCTTTCAAGGGGGGACGGCTAGTTTTGATACAGTCAGTATTGAGTGCTTTACCATCTTACTTCATGTCTTTATTTAGAGTGCCAAGACGGGTGGAGAAGTTGATGAGGGATTTTTTGTGGGATGGGGCTGACGGGGACACGCATTGTCATGTTGTGGACTGGAAACAGGTTACTAAACCGAAGGACAGAGGCGGATTGGGTGTAGGGAATATTTGTTTAAGAAATAGAGCATTGGTGGGGAAATGGTGGTGGAGAGGGTCGGTGGAAAGAGAGCCTTTGTGGAAAAAAATTTATAACAAGCATTTATGGTCTCCAAGATAATGGGTGGGATGCGGGGTTGGCAAGGAACACAACATTTAGAAGCCCGTGGAAATTTATCTCTCGGTCTTACCCGGCTTTTCTTCAATTGGTTGGGGCGGTGTTAAGAGAGGGTAATGTCATTCGGTTTTGGGAAGATGTTTGGAAGGGGGGGAATCGAGTGCTTTCCATCCATTTTTAGGATTTGCTCCACTACTAATAAACCAATCAATAGCTTTTTGGTTTCGCATTCATCTGGACTCAATAATACCTTTCATTGGGACATCCGTTTTAGAAGACAGTTAAATGAGATCGAAGTGGGTGAGTTCAGTATTCTTTTAGGGGTTCTAGAATCGGTTAGATTAGAGAGGGGAGTGGGGGATTTGAGAGTCTGGTTGGGAGATCATTCAGGTCAGTTATCTGTTCGATCCTTTTATAATTCTTTCTTTCTTTTTTCATCTTACTCTTATTTTCCTTACTTCGAAAAAATCTGGAAAGTACTGATCCCTCATAAAGTTCAGGTTTTCGCGTGGATTGTGGCTCTGGGAAAACTACCCACTTGTGAATCGATTCAAAAGAGGTGGCCTCTATGTATGTTATGTCCTCATTGGTGCACTTTATGTAAGAAGCAAGAAGAAAATCAGGATCACTTGTTGGTGCATTGTTCTTTCTCAAAAGATATTTGGACGAAAGTTTTGCGTGAGTTGGGTTTTCAATGGGTACTTCCGAGGAAGGCGGCAGATATGATTATCATGGAGCCGGGAGGAATTCAAAGCAGAAAATTTATGAGCTTCTGGCACGTTGTCATACACTGTACGCTTTGGTCTATATGGTTGGAGAGGAATAAAAGAATATTTCAAGAGGATACGGACATAGCAGAGGAAGTCTGGGAGAAGATCAAGTTCAAGGTTGCAAGCTGGACAATAACTATTAAAGATTTTCAACATCTTTTTATTTCTGATTTGATTAGGGATTGAAAATTTGTATGGGCATGAAGTTAGTAGGCTAGTATTTTCTACGTTGTGATACTTTTCCTCTTGCGGATTACTCATCCGCTAGTATTGTAAAACTTTATTTATTAATAATATCTAGTTTCTTATAAAACAAAAAGGATTCCAAATATTACTCATGCTTGAACTTGCAACACATTTTTCAAGACCTTGTGAATTTTATTTGTATATTGTAGTTTCATTTTCTGTTTTAGAAATTCTAGGAGCTTTGAAGTGATTAATAAGCCTAAGAAGTAAATTTTACTTTGAGGCTGTTCTAAATACGCAATTACATGCACCTGGATGTCGATAAAAATTCCATGTGGAAAATCCAAAACTGAGGTACAACTTCTGATTTCTACAGTGGCTGGGCACTTCTAATTTTTGCATCCACTTGACGAAACAGATTGAAGCTTAAATTTTAAAACCAGGATGGGATCTCTTATGGATTAATTATGGCCACCACATTCATCAACGACTATGATTTAATAAGAGATTCCTTTCAGTCCTTTGTTAGATTTTGTTTTTATGTCAAAGTAGTTCCAAATTTGATGGAATTTTTTTCTATGTGAGTAGAATAAATGCTGAAACCATCAAAGTCAAACCCTAAGCATCAGTTACATGTCGAATGACAAAAAATGTACCTGCCGCAGTAAGAAAGTGAAATCTTGATCTCAGCCCTTGTGCAATAGCTATGATACGTGGACTTTATCGAGAAACTACTTAGGACAAGAGGTTGATAACAAAATATCTGATAATTTCTGAACCCGGAAGTATACATGCTAGATTGAATTTTTATCAAAATAAATATTTCGAACTGGAAAGGTTATAGCACTTATAATTCAAAAGGTCGGTTGCAAAGGAAACTATTATATTTACTTTGAAGAGGTTTATCTACAGGATTTCTAAAATAATCATTTTAGATAATGAAATTGTATCCTACAGCCTTTCCATATTTATTTCATTCCTAAACAATTATCCAAAATGGAGACACTCACTCTAACACGATTCTCATCCAAGGCTTCAAGTGTATTTGGGGATTGTAAGATATAAAACCACTTTGAAGACAGCAAACTATCATCAAGTGGATTGATTGATTAACGAAATCGTGTAACTAGCTTCCTTCAAAGGTGGATAATTGATGAGCGTTTGTTTCAATAGGAAAGATAAGATTGAAGATGTGCCAATCATATTTTAGTAGCCCTTTAAACATTGATTCAGAGTAATTTTAAAATTCCTTTGGGCTATTATCGTCAAGTTGGTATTTAATATTTACTATTATTATAGCTTTCCTATTCTTTATCTTAAAGCAAATGAGCACCAAAAGTTTATTTGTTGGATGGTGTGAGATACAGAAGTAGTTTTTGGAGACATTTTGATTTGATTTTGGTCAATGACGATCCGTATTTGGTCGTTTTTTTGTCGAATAGAGAAGGAGAAAACATAAGTAAGAAAATATTATTTCTTGTTATTTATCGGTTAAAGATGTGTACAATAAATAGGCCAAAAAAGAGTAATCCATGGAACAATTCCAGCTTAAATACTAGTGACAAATTCTAATTTTATGGTAAATTGCTACTTTACAAAAATATGAAAATCCCTAATTTATCGACATTCCCGCTTAAGTTGGTGCAAAGATAACAATCATGCCGAACTTGCTGACTTGATCCTCGAACGAGTGTCTCATCAAACCTTTGGGGGGGTATATTTGCGAGTTGTTTCAAGGTAGAAACAAAGAGAATACTTTCCTTGATGAAATGCCTATTGATTTCTGCCATGAGCAATTCTTATAGTTGATTTGCTATCACTATATAATCTTATGAAAAGATTAACTATTTGTCTAAGATATTCGAGAACTTTTTAACCACAATCCTTCACACACTCCTCGGGCCATCTGTAATGACCCGAATTCGTATTTTGAATGAAGTATTAATTAAGAGATAATTAAAGAGTTGTTAATTAAGTATTATTAACGAATTGATAATTTGGGATTAATCTGTTGGATCCACCGAATTTTAAATGGATAACCCGATCTACTTTCGATTACATTATCTCGAGAAATCCAACCAGACGAATGAGATTCTGACACGTGGCAGATAAGATTGATTCGGATTTCTGAAATAGTCCGGATGCAGCCTATAAATGGAAGCCGAATTCTTTTGTTTCCTACACCGCATCCTTCAGAGAGAGAGTTATAGTCTTTTACCTTAGGTTTTCTAGCCAGTTTCTAGGGCACTTTGGTGTCGGGAAGTTTCGGAGCTAGTGTCGACTCGAAGGGGGGGTCGGTGAGCTGAGATCAAGACATCATCAGCGGGCTGACGACGGACGCAGGTATAATCCTAAAGCCTTTAGGAAGAACTTTATAGCATGTTTGGTAATTCAGAATCTGGTTTGATAGTGATTTCATATTGTTGGTATTGTCTAGGTTAAGAGCTTTCTGTCAGATTGTTTTAGTGAGGTACGTGATGTACTGACTGAGATATCCAAGCGTAGTATACACACTTATATGCTGCATATTTATGTGTTGCATTATACATGTTTTACTGCTTTGGCATATTATGCATGACATATCATGTTGAGCCTGATATCTTTTGAGATATACCTCGTTTGTTGGGGCCGCTCAGCCCTATTCTGTATTGTGGACGATGGGGCATCGAGAGCTACAGTGTCCGACGGGACCCGCGGGCTCTGATGACCTGGACATTGTAGGTCCACGTCTTGATGATGAGTGTGGGAGCCAAAACATGCCTAGGGCAGATCAGAGACTACACATTCAGGCGCCTCTAGACTGAGCATGAGATTCTTGACTTGATCCTTGATATCCGAGCATATTGCATTTCGCATGCATCATATCAGTTTGTATACTCGTACATTCTCGTATTGGGCGATTGTCGCTCACGTCCTTGTTTTCATCTTGGGCACCCCATTCCACGGGGCAGGTCTTAGGTTGGACGGTTCGGAGTGGTGATCCAGTGGAGGTTTTATGTGGTTCATCGTTTTATTGTTTAGAATTATGTTTCGATATGGTTGTATTAATGTTTAAGACTGCTGTTGTTTGCTCTGTTTTAATTTGGGTTGTAAGATGATTAATTATTTGGTTTCCGCTGTTTAATTGTTCTTATTAAGTTTTAATGTTGCATGCTTAGTAGTCTGTTTAGTAGTGGCTCGGGTAAGGGCGCTACTTTTGGTGGTATCAGAGCATGCGAAGATTTTTGGGACATTAGTAATTCTGTTTTGAGGATTTAAAGGTTGATTTTGGTTTCCTTTAAGATGTCAGGAGACGGAAGCAGTCACGGAAGTGTGGGACATGGTCGTTATGGCGACGATGAGGCTGGCCGAGAACATCGTCGTAGAGATCGTGACGGAAGGCGTCACTGAGATCATGATGAAAGGAGACGTAGGAACCGTGTCAACATTATGGATTTCATGAAGATTGGACCTCCACCGTTGACTGGAGATGAGAATGCTGATGTTGCTGAAGCTTGGGTCGATATCATGGAGCAGTGTTTTCGAGTGCTGCACTATGACGAAGACGAGAAGATGGAGGTAGCTGATTTCATGATCCAAGGAAAAGTTCGGAAATGGTGGAAACCTGTTTCTGCCATTCTAGTTCAATAGCATGGGCGGATTCGTTGGGAACATTTCCGTCAGGCCTTCATCAATCATCATTTTCCGCCAGCTCTTCGTCAGGCGAAGGAGATGGAACTGTTGACCATTAAGCAAGGAGATTCGAGCATTGAGGATTACCAAAAGCGTTTTACGGATCTGTTGCCGTACGCTCCTCACATCAGTGAGAATTCTGCAGCCAAATATTCTCACTTTTTGAATGGTTTGAACCAGGAGATTTTTGATCGGGTTTCAGTCTGTGACGATCCTACTTCGTACGAAGGATTAGTGAATCGTTGTCGTCAAGCAGAGATCAGTATTGCTAGGAGGAAGGCTATGCAAGCTAGCAAAAGTTCTAGTTCGTTGGGACCGAGGGGTCAGTCTTTCAAG
>NC_133309.1:4282365-4375862 GCF_012295235.1 Primulina huaijiensis
GTCCACGAGTTCAAGGGCAAGTGTTTGCCCTAAACCAAGAACAAGCTGAGGAGCAAAACGAGAGAGTCATTGCAGGTAATTTTATCTTATGTGGTATTCCTGCATATGTATTAATTGACACTGGGGCATCGCATTCATTCATAGCATCAATGTTTGTTAAGAAGCATAAACTACCCTACGTGTCATTAGATGTTTTGATGTCGGTGTCTACACCGATGGGACAAGAGGTTTTAGCTAAGCGACTTGTAGTAGACTGTTTGTTAGAGTTTGAGGGAAAATACTTGTCTGCCAATTTGATGATATTGGCTATGGAAGATTTCGATTGTATTATGGGAATCGACCTATTGACTAAGTATAGAGCGACGGTAGATTGTTATCAACGTCTCGTTCAGTTTCGTCCAGAAAGAGACGAGAATTGGTTTTTCTTTGGCGAGGGAGCTCGACCTCCAATGCCAGCAGTGTCTGCTATTTGGGACATTCGGGCTTTAGCGAAAGGAGGAGAAGGATACCTCATTTATGCTGTTGACGTATCGAAGGATGTGATCGACGTGAAGAACATTCCAGTTGTCGATGAATTTCCTGATGTTTTCCCCGATGAGATTCCTGGATTTCCTCCGGAGAGGGAAGTGGAAGCGGAGATAGAGTTGATACCAGGAACCGCACCTATCTCCAGAGCGCCTTATAGATTGGCACCAACGGAGAGGAAAGAGTTGAAGCAACAGTTACAAGATCTTCTTGACAAGGGGTACATTAGACCCAGTGTGTCTCTTTGGGGAGCACCAGTGTTGTTCGTTAAAAAGAAGGATGGGTCTATGCGGCTTTGCATAGATTATAGACAGTTGAACCGAGTAACAATCAAGAGTAAATATCCGTTACCACAGATTGATGACTTGTTTGATCAACTGCAAGGAACTTCAGTGTACTCGAAGATCGATTTACGGTCTGGGTATCATCAACTTCGAGTTCATCAACGTGATATCCCCAAGACTGCATTTCGAACAAGGTATGGGCATTACGAGTTTCTAGTGATGCCGTTTGGTTTGACGAATGCTCCAGCAGTATTTATGGATTTGATGAACCGAGTATTCCAGGAGTATCTTGACAAGTTTGTCATTGTCTTTATTGATGACATACTGGTATACTCTCGTAGTCTTGAAGAGCATGCACAACATTTAAGGATTGTGTTGCTAACCTTAAAGAATCACCGACTGTATGCTAAGTTGAACAAGTGCGAGTTTTGGCTCGACAGAGTTGTCTTCTTAGGACATGTTATATCCAAAGATGGGATATCAGTGGATCCTAGCAAGATCGAAGCAGTGTTGAGTTGGGCACGGCCGGAATCAGCTCAAGAGATAAGAAGTTTTCTAGGTTTGGCAGGATATTACCGGAGATTTATCTCAGGATTTTCTCAGATCGCCAAACCATTGACACAGCTGACGTGTAAGAATGTGCAGTTCGAATGGACACATGATTGTGAAAATAGTTTCAATGAATTACGTCAACGTTTGACAACTGCACCAGATTTAGCTCTTCCATCTGGATCAGGAGGGTACATTGTGTACACTGATGTATCACTTCTGGGACTTGGGTGTGTTTTAAACCAGAATGGTCATGTGATTGCATATGCATCCAGACAGTTGAAGAAGCATGAAGAGAATTATCCAGTTCATGATCAGGAATTAGCAGCGATTGTGTTTGCTTTGAAGATCTGGCGACATTATCTCTACAGAGAGAGATTTGAGATTTTTACAGATCACAAGAGTTTGAAGTATATCTTTACTCAAGCAGAGTTGAATATGCGCCAAAGAAGATGGATGGATTTGTTAAAAGATTATGATTGCGAAATCAAGTATCATCCAGGATCAGCGAATCTTACAGCTGATGCTCTTAGTCGCAAGGTGAGATTATCTGCACTTCAGACAAGTTTCATATCAAGTGTAATTCAAGATTGTTGTTCTCTGGGATTTCACTTTCGGCATAAGAAAGGAATGGAACACATTCGAGTAACGAGCATTTTATCTGAACCGAAGTTGTATGCCAAAATCAGAGAAGCTCAATTTTCTGACCCGAAAGTGAAAAAGTTAGCAAGGTTAGCTAATGGAGACAACACATCTGGTTTTGCGTTCCAAACAGATGGAACTTTGTGTCTGTCGGGAAGAATCGTAGTTCCAGAAGATTCTGAATTAAGAGACGATATTTTATCTCAAGCCCATAGGAGTAAGTTGAGTATCCACCCTGGAAGCATGAAAATGTATAAGGATTTGAAGACCAAGTTTTGGTGGAAGGGTATGAAGAAAAGTGTTTACCAGTTTGTAGCGAAGTGTTTGGTTTGTCAGCAAGTGAAAGCTGAACATCGACGACCAGGAGGATTACTTCAGAATCTTCCTATCCCTGAGTGGAAGTGGGAGCATGTGACGATGGATTTTGTCACCTACTTGCCGTTGTCTGCTAAGAATTGTGATGCAATTTGGGTTGTTGTGGACCGACTGACTAAGTCAGGACATTTCATTCCGTATAGTCGGGAATATAGTTTCGATCGCATGGCAATACTATACATCCAAGAGATTCTTAAATATCATGGTGTGCCAACAAGTATAGTCAGTGATAGAGATCCACGCTTTACCTCAAGGTTCTGGGGAAGTTTTCAAAAAGCGTTGGGAACGACATTGAGTTTGAGTACTGCCTATCATCCAGAGACCGATGGTCAGTCTGAGAGGACTATTCAGACACTCGAGGACATGTTGCGTGCTTGTGCTTTGGATTTTGGACCAGCATGGCATGATCATCTGCCGCTTGTGGAGTTTGCATATAACAATAGCTACCACAGCAGCATTGGTATGGCTCCATTCGAAGCATTATATGGTAGACGTTGTCGTACTCCATTGTTTTGGGACGAAGTAGGAGAACGACAAGTGCAAGGACCTGAATTAGTGCAACAAGCGATTGACGTAGTGGAATTGATTAAAAAGAGAATTAAAGCTGCACAAGATCGTCAATCGAGTTACGCGAATACCAAGCGTAGACCTCTACAGTTTCAGTCAGGGGAAAAAGTTTTCCTTAAAGTTTCACCATTTCGCAGGGTGATGAGATTTGGACTCAAGGGAAAATTAGCCCCAAGATTCATCGGACCTTTTGAGATCTTGGAATGTGTTGGAAATTTGGCATATCGATTGGCTTTGCCGCCGTATCTGTCCAGCATTCATAATGTCTTTCATGTATCTTTGCTACGACGGTATGTAGCAGATGAATCGCACGTTCTTGGTCCGACAGATGTTCAACTTGAAGAAGACTTGACTTATGTCGAGCAGCCACTTTTAATCCTAGGTAGGAAAGAGAAAAAGCTCAGAAACAAGACCATTCCACTTGTTTTAGTGCAATGGCAACGCCGAGGTACTGCAGAGGCGACATGGGAGTTAGAGAGTCGTATGCGCTCAGAGTATCCGCATTTGTTTTGAGTTGTATCTTTGTAATCATGAGTTGTATTTTATTCAGTTGTTTTGTACTTCAGTTCTGATTTCGAGGACGAAATCTTTTTAAGGAGGGGAGGATGTAATGACCCGAATTCGTATTTTGAATGAAGTATTAATTAAGAGATAATTAAAGAGTTGTTAATTAAGTATTATTAACGAATTGATAATTTGGGATTAATCTGTTGGATCCACCGAATTTTAAATGGATAACCCGATCTACTTCCGATTACGTTATCTCGAGAAATCCAACCAGACGAATGAGATTCTGACACGTGGCAGATAAGATTGATTCGGATTTCTGAAATAGTCCGGATGCAGCCTATAAATGGAAGCCGAATTCTTTTGTTTCCTACACCGCATCCTTCAGAGAGAGAGTTCTAGTCTTTTACCTTAGGTTTTCTAGCCAGTTTCTAGGGCACTTTGGTGTCGGGAAGTTTCGGAGCTAGTGTCGACTCGAGGGGGGGTCGGTGAGCTGAGATCGAGACATCATCAGCGGGCTGACGACGGACGCAGGTATAATCCTAAAGCCTTTAGGAAGAACTTTATAGCATGTTTGGTAATTCAGAATCTGGTTTGATAGTGATTTCATATTGTTGGTATTGTCTAGGTTAAGAGCTTTCTGTCAGATTGTTTTAGTAAGGTACGTGATGTACTGACTGAGATATCCAAGCGTAGTATACACACTTATATGCTGCATATTTATGTGTTGCATTATACATGTTTTACTGCTTTGGCATATTATGCATGACATATCATGTTGAGCCTGATATCTTTTGAGATATACCTCGTTTGTTGGGGCCGCTCAGCCCTATTCTGTATTGTGGACGATGGGGCATCGAGAGCCACAGTGTCCGACGGGACCCGCGGGCTCTGATGACCTGGACATTGTAGGTCCACGTCTTGATGATGAGTGTGGGAGCCAAAACATGCCTAGGGCAGATCAGAGACTACACACTCAGGCGCCTCTAGACTGAGCATGAGATTCTTGACTTGATCTTTGATATCCGAGCATATTGCATTTCGCATGCATCATATCAGTTTGTATACTCGTACATTCTCGTATTGGGCGATTGTCGCTCACGTCCTTGTTTTCATCTTGGGCACCCCATTCCACGGGGCAGGTCTTAGGTTGGACGGTTCGGACGACCAGGGCAATGACTAGAGCAGTTGAGTTTTCGGTGGTGATCCAGTGGAGGTTTTATGTGGTTCATCGTTTTATTGTTTAGAATTATGTTTCGATATGGTTATATTAATGTTTAAGACTGCTGTTGTTTGCTCTGTTTTAATTTGGGTTGTAAGATGATTAAGTATTTGGTTTCCGCTGTTTAATTGTTGTTATTAAGTTTTAATGTTGCATGCTTAGTAGTCTGTTTAGTAGTGGTTCGGGTAAGGGCGCTACACCATCGATTGAAATTCAGCTTATGCACTACTTCTAGAAACAACACTTTGTTTTTTGCTTCTCCAACTAACTAAGTTGCCTCATAGAAGCTTACAATATCCCGATGTAGATCTTTTATCGGTTCTTGACCTAGCCCAGTCTGTATCAGACTTCAACTTTTCTTTCCCCGTTTTTTTTAAAGAACGAGCCTTTTCCAGGAGTTGCCTTAGATATCGAAACATACGAAATATAGCTTAAAGATGATGCTTATAAGGAGAATGCATGAACTGGCTTACCAAACTCAGCGAAAGCTATATCTGGTCGAGTGGGAGACAAATAAATTAACTTCCTAACTAATCTTTGATATCTGTCAGTATCAACGGGACCTTCTCCTTTCACCTTACCAAGCTTCAATGGGCAAAAATAGGAATAGCTTTCCCACAGTAGGTTCCATGGAGTTAATAAGCCAAGCACTGACCATGGAGTTTTCCAAGCGCCATTGGAGATATTTCGGATCATCTATGGCTGGAGATTTTGTTTCCCCAGTCAAGATGCCCAATTTTCCTGTCAGTCAATCACTAGCCATTAGCCGGACAGATTGAGCCCATTCCAAGTAGTTTCTGTCATTCAATTTTATGAATGGTAATTTGCAGAGAAGTTTTGGAAATTGGCATTGTCTGTGATGGTTGCAAAATTACGTCCTTCTTGTAGGAACTCGCAGTTGGATGCTGGAGAGCTTGAGCCCATCATCGCTGTTTTCTAGTCCATCTTTTTCCTACTGATGTTTCTGGGCTTTTTTTCAAATGAGATGCTGGGATTTTTGGGCTTAAGCAACAGGTTGCGGCAGAACAAAACCTGAAGAATTTGATAAACTAAATTCTTAAATTTTATTAATGTCAAACAGAGTATAAATACAAGGAACAGAGATAAAGAAATATCCTAAAACTAGGAAACAAAATCAAATAAAATCAGGAACAAAATAAAATTAAATCAAATCTAGGATTCTAATATTAATAAAAGGAAACTAAATATTACGTATATCTCTCCTAACTTTTAATAATTCGACACTCTTCCTCAAGTTGGGACGTAAATGTCATACATTCCCAACTTGTTACATATTTCATCAAAGTTAGGACTAATCAAAGCTTTGGTCAAGATATCCGCAAGTTGTTCACGAGTTGGAGTATACCGCAGTAATACTTCAGTACTCTTAATCTTCTCGGCAATAAAGTGACGATCGATTTCGACATGCTTAGTATGGTCATGATGAACAGGGTCTTTAGCAAAGCTAATCGCAGCTTGATTATCGCACTTGAGGATCACAGACTCATGGTACGACATCTTCAATTCGGCCATCATTCTTCTAATCCATATCCCTTTAAGGAAAACGCCCGAAACTCAGCTTCAGCACTGCTTCTTGACACAACGGGTTGCTTCTTGCTCCTCCAAGTCACCAAATTTCCCCATAAGAAGGAACAGTAACCCGTAGTAGATCTTCGGTCAAAATGACTTCCTGCCCAATCAGCATCCGAAAACATAATGATGTTACGATCATCATGTTTCTGAAATAAAAGCCCCTTTTCGGGAGACTTCTTCAGATACCGAAATATGCGGTAGACTGCATCCATGTGGCATTGCTTCGGATTATGCATGAACTGATTTACGTAGCTAACCGCGAAGCCAATGTCCGATCGTGTCTGCGACAGGTAGATCAATCGTCCCACCAATCGTTGATACCGTTGTTTCTCGACGGGATCTCCTTCGAGTACGCCTTCGGCCTCTCGAGTCGATACCATTGGTGTGCTTGCAGGTTTACAACCGAGCATCCCAGTATCGCTAAGTAAATCGAATACATGTTTCTGCTGAGAAACAGATATGCCCTTCTTTGAACGGGTAATTTCCATACCTAAAAAGTAGCGGAGAGGTCTCAAATCCTTCACCTCAAACGTCCGAGCTAACGTAGCCTTGATACTACTGATTTCCTCTTCATCATCTCCAGTTAATATAATGTCATCCACATACACAATAAGGATGGCAATTCTATTATCTTGAGAATGTTTAACAAAGAGCGTATGATCCGTTTGGCACTGGACAAACCACTGGTCTTTAACCACCGTGGAAAACTTTCCAAACCACGCTCTCGGCGATTGTTTGAGACCGTAGATGGACTTATGCAGTCGGCACACTTGATTCCCTGGTTCATTCGGAACCACTAAACCGGCGGGAACTTCCATATACACTTCTTCCTTTAGGTCCCCATTAAGAAATGCATTCTTAATGTCCAATTGCTGTAATTTCCAATCGAGATTCGCTGCTAAGGAGAGGAGAATCCGGACAGTATTGAGTTTCGCAACCGGCGCAAATGTCTCTTCATAATCGATCCCATAAGACTGAGTAAACCCACGAGTCACTAATCGAGCTTTCAATCTCTCAACACTTCCATCAGCGTTAAACTTCACCGTAAAAATCCATTTACAACTCACCGCTCTTTTACCAGGTGGCAATTCGGTAATCGACCACGTACCACTCCTTTCTAGAGACGTGAGTTCGGATTTCACTGCTTCAGCCCAACCTGGATGCAGAAGTGCTTCCTGTATGGTATTCGGAATGTAGATATCATCCAGCTTCGTGACATATGCTCGGTAAGGCTGGGAGAGACGTCCGTAGGAGACCCACCTATCAATCGGATGGTCAGTGCATGTACGAGTACCTTTCCGTAGAGCTATAGGCAAGTCTTCCAGATTCTGATTCTGAGGAGCTGGAGTCGGAGCGTTTAGTGTAGTTGTCTCCGGAATTGGGATCGGTGTAGTGGTATCTTCAGCAGCAAGTGTAGGATGTGCTGGAGCTTCACACTCCCCTGACCTCGTCGCCACTGACCTCGCGTCTAGACTTGGAGGTTTGGCGAGGTGGGTGGACTAACATGGGTTTCGGTAGCTGGCGTAGCTGGTGGGTTCGGGTTCGGTGGGACAGTTGGTGTAGTTGACTCAGGTGGTTCGGGATCAAGAAGGATTTTACAAAACGGGACTTCGATTGTAGATTGTTTCTCCCCCTGAAGGACAGTTTTGGGGTAATATGGAGTATCCTCAAAAAAGTTAACATCCATAGTTGTGAATGTTTTTCGAGAGACGGGGCAGTAACATTTGTATCCTTTTTTGTTAGAGGAGTACCCGATGAATACACACTTGGTAGCCCGAGGATCAAGCTTACTACGGGAATGAGGGTAGATGTGAACGAAAGCGGTGCAACCAAATATTTTTGGTGATAGATGAGACGATAATGTATTGATATGTGGGAAACTGGGCGATAGGGTTTGAAAAGGGGTGACATACTGCAAAACCTGGGACGGGAGCCGATTGATAAGATAGGCAGCAGTCAAAACAGCCTCTCCCCACAGGTATTTTGGCACATTCATGGAGAATAGGAGGGAACGTGCGACCTCTAAAAGGTGACGGTTTTTTCTTTAGGCAATCTCGTTTTGTTGCGGTGTGTCGACGCAAGAGCTGATTTGGACAATGCCCTGCTTGGTGAAATAAGATCCTAAAGTGGTGTTGAAGTAGTCACGGGCATTATCAGACTTGAGAACCCGAATACGGGTATTGAATTGTGTTTGGATCATAGTGTTAAAGGCTGGAAATATATGGGCGAGATCAGATTTGTCCTTCATAAGAAAGACCCATGTAAGGCCGGGTATGATCGTCGATGAAGGTGACGAACCACCGGGCTCCATTTATATTGGGTACCCGAGATGCGCCCCAAATGTAACCGTAGATGAGTGAAAATGGTTGAGAAGGTTTGTATGGGATAGGATTATATGAGACCCGAGTGTGTTTTGCAAGTTGACAGATATATCACAATGAAAAAACCTCGACTTTTTATTAACGAATAAATTCGGATACAATTTTTAAAGATAAAAAAACTTGGATGACCTAACTGAAAGTGTAAGCGCATAACATCACTTCCAGAATCTATATGAAAACCAAAACTAGAATTTGAACAGGAATGGGAGCAAGACTCGAGGCTAGATAAACTTGTATTGAGGAGATAGAGGCCTGAGCACATCCTAGCACTGCCAATCGTCTTCATCGATCCCAACTCCTGGAAAAAACACACATTATTGGAAAAATTAGCCGAGCACTGTTCATCGGTTGTCAATTTACTAATGGACAATAAATTGCAATCCAAAGAAGGAACATGCAACACAGATTTAAGAGTAGAGTCGGAGGAAATCTGTTCGGATCCGAAACCAGCAATCCGGGTCTTGGTGCCATCTGCAATGCGAACATGGAGAGAGTCGGTATTGGGATGGTACGTTGTAAAGAGATTCCGGTTGCCGGTCATATGGTCGGAGGCACCCGAGTCGACAATCCAAGAGCACGAGAACTGCTGAGCGGAAATTAGAGCAAGAACTTCTGTACCTTTGGTAGCGTGAAGGCTGGTGGATTTAGATCCAGTAGCATGTTGCGCTAAGGTTGCAGAAATGATTTGTTGCCGTGCTTCAATCGGTTGAGGAGAGAACGGACTGTCGTTGGCCTGGTCGCCTGAGGGCTGAACTGAGAGGCCGCGGTTGGTCTTGGCAGTTGGAGGACGGGAGGATTTCCAATCAGAAGGTTTGCCATGGAGAATCCAGCAAGTGTTCTTCGTGTGCTCTGGTTTGGGTGACTTACGCCTCTCTTGTTGAGTTGCTCCAGTAGCACCGAGTGAAAACCCGAGGAGGGCAGAACCATCAACCTAGGTAGAAGGTGGTCCCATCATGACCTTCTTGCGGCTTTCTTCACGGCAAATCTCAGCAAAAGCTTCTCGAAGACCCAAGAATGGCTTGGCACTCATTACTCTGCCTCGAACATCATTTAGTTCTTTGTTGAGACCGAGTAGAAACTTGAAGGTGCGCTTCTGCTCCACAATCTTGCGATAGCGCTGACCATCTTCCGGAAACTTCCAAGCGTGGGTTTCAAAAACATCAAGTTGTTGCCATTGTTTGGTGAGGGCATTATCGTACTGAGTGACACTGAGTTCTCCCTGCCGGAGGTCGGGAAGGGCTGATTCAATAGCCGACAGTTCCGAGGTGTTATCATAGTACTGAGTGACACTGAGTTCTCCCTGCCGGAGGTCGTGCAGGGCTGATTCAATCGCCGACAGTTCCGCGGTGTTATCGGAACTTGAATACGTCTCACGGACTACCTCCCAAACATCTTTAGCAGTCTTGTAGAGAAGGAAATTTTCACCTACTTCCAAACTCATGGAATTGATGAGCCATGACATGATTAAGTGATTCTCCGTCTTCCACTTCTTATAGCCGGCGTCAGTTTTTGCTGGGGCTTCAATTTCTCCTGTGAGGTACTCTTCTTTGCCGCGTCCACAGATGAACATTCTTACGGATTGGGACCATTGCAAGTAGTTCGGACCTGTAAGGCGGTGAGGAGTGATAAGGAGAGAGTTATTGGAAGGGTTGGGATTCGGCTCAAGGATATCGGATTTTTCCTCCGAAGAGGTTCCTGTGGCGAGACCATGTTTTACCATTATAGCTCTTATACCATGAAGAATTTGATAAACTGAATTCTTAAATTTTATTAATGTCAAACAGAGTATAAATACAAGGAACAGAGATAAGGAAATATCCTAAAATTAGGAAACAAAATCAAATAAAATCAGGAACAAAATAAAACTAAATCAAATCTAAGATTCTAATCTAATAAAAGGAAACTAAATATTACGTATATCTCTCCTAACTTTTAATAATTCGACAAAACCAGTGTCATTTGTGCAAAGAAATTGGCAGCGTAACACATAAGAAGCGCGGAACAAGTGCATCACAACGCTGGGTAGGGTTCTACGTTTTTCAGGACGACCGAGAACAGCAAATTGAAGGGCTCTGCGGCTGCTTTGCAATTTTGCAAACCCTTGTTTTTTTTAATTATCGAGCTGTGGCTCTAATACCATGTCAAGTAGAGGAGAAAACATGGGTAAAAAAATATTATTATTTCTCATTATTCATCGGTTAAAGATCTGTACAATAAATAAGCCAAATAAGAGTCATTCATGGAACAATTCTAGGCTAAATAGTAGCGACAGATTCTAATTTTATGGTAAATTCTCTTACTACTTTTCCCTACGAGCCATCCAGAAATAATCCAATAGCATTCCACTCTGCATCTGGTATCTGTTCAGAGTTTCAGTAATTTATTTTAGTAATTTGCAGCTTTTGGAAACTTTCTTGTGTTGCTCTTGGCTTCTTTTTGACTCCCAACTTGGTTTTTAAATATTTTTGGCATAACATTTTACCATGTCTTTACTGCATTTTGCCTTCACCAAGTTTCTTGTTGATTACCAATAAGCTGTTCACACTCGTTAGAATTGTAACCATGCTTAACATGAAGATTACTTGTAGTTCATGACTCCATGTGCAATTGAAAAATTGAAAGAGGAAAAAAGTGGTGGAGCTCAGGTTATAAATAGTGAAGTCAACTGAACAAGTGCAATACAGATTTAAAAAGTTGTACTCTTTTTTTTCCTTGATCTTTTTTACAAGTAAAATTAATTAATCTCAGTTGTAAATCTCTGATACAGTTTTCCATGTCTGGGAGCAACCCATATCATAAAGCTTGTTACAAGGAGTCTTATCTACCTAAATGTGATGTGTGCAAACACTTTGTAAGTACTTTATCCTATTGGCTATTCGCTGTTTGAATCTCTCAAAGGCTTTTTGTTTCTCTAATCTGTTGTAGTAATAATATTACATCACATGTTTTGCTATTTCTACTTTTTTCAAATTGTTTGCGTCCATGTGTTTTTCAGCTTCTTAAATGTCTAGCCTTAGATGTTAACTGTGTAAGGGATACAAAGTGAGTGGTGGAAGGCTGAGAAATTCAAAGTGGAGGATGGCACGGGAGGTGGTTATTTAAAGATGTTGTGTGATTCTCGAAAGGTGATAGGTCTGAAGGTTGAAAATGAGATAGTGTTTATGGTGGTTAGGTTTAAAGAGAGGTGCTAATGGATGGACAAAGTTTGACTGTTGCCATCGAATTTTGTCAACCACAGGGTGGTGGTAGTGGATAGGACGTAGTTTAGGGTATATGAGCCTGGACATACTTAGGTTTTGAGAGCTTCTCAGCGTTCGCAAAGATTACAGCTCTTTTTCTGAATTTGGTTTTCTTACTAACATTTTCCATGACACGGGGCAAAAAAGTTCGTGGCACTGGATAGTTATCCTGCCCCATAATCCTATTTGCAGTTTTTTTGCTGCCATTAAAATAAATATTTAATGTTTTGGCATGTGTCCATATTAAGTAGATGTTCCCATACCTCATCAAATTCTTTATTGAGCTTGGATAGGAATCACATATGCTGTCTTCTACCACCAATTTTGAAATGATCAAGTTCCTGCAACAGCTTTGTGAGAGCTAAAGGATAAAAATGAAGAGATTCTATACTCTAGATACATCAATGATCATCCTATTCGCATTAAACCGTTGACTAAAGAAATAAGTTTGTTACATTTACGCATCAAGCTGGGTTATCTCTTTGGGTGTTCTATGTAAATAAGATCTATTCAATGTAGTCGCTCCAATAATGTAGGCATATATGAATATACTTGAATATGTCAATGTTCCACTTGAAGTTAAGGGCAAAGAAAAATATTTTTTTTGGTGGTTCACTTTTGAGTTGGTTCATGTGGACGGTGAGGAATAAGTGAATCTTTGAAGATCAAGAAGACTCGATTGAGGAGTGTTGGGACAAGATTAAAATAAGAGTTTCATGTTGGAATTCGAGGATGTAAAGTTCAAATTGTTATCGGTCTCAGATTTGTATTGGAATCGGGTCTAGTATTATGTCTATCTATTTTGATTATAGATCTCACTTCGTTTTATATGGACCTCTGGTTCGCTTTTTATAATTAATTTTAGTAATCAATATAATATTGTTTTTTATATAAAAAAATATATATTTCTTTGAATTCCAAAAGTTCGGACCATTTCCTTATTTTCCATTTTTATTTTCCTTCTCCCTCCTTTGTATATATGTGCATGTATATATATATAACACACAACATGAACTACATTACTATTTTTTACTTCTTTGGCGAGTTTATTTATTTTTTTGTTTTCCAGATCCCGACAAACGCCATTGGCCTTATTGAATATAGGGCGCATCCTTTTTGGTCCCAGAAATACTGTCCTTGTCATGAGCATGATGGAACTCGGAGATGCTGCAGTTGTGAGCGGATGGAGGTAAATTGGAGCCAGATTAAAATATTCTCATTGTTGCTAAGAAAATCTTAATGGTCGTTTGTTAGGGTGCTAACTGCTGATTGATTCGATAAATTACTTGATACTCACAGTCTAGGGATGCAAAATGTGTATCCCTTAATGATGGTCGAAGTCTATGCATGGAGTGTTTAGACTCAGCAATTATGGATACCGATGAGTGCCAGCCTCTTTTTATTGATGTACAAGATTTTTATGAAGGTTTGAATATGAAAGTGACACAGCCAATTCCTTTACTATTGGTTGACAGGCAGGCACTGAATGAGGCACTGGATGGAGAGAGACATGTAAGATTTCGTGTCCAACATTCCAAGATATTTGCTTGTTTGTTTTGACTTTCCTTTCTTGTGAAGAAAAAGTAAGATGAATGGGAAAATCTACTTTTCATTTCCCTTACCCTTTCTTTCTAGGGGCATCATCACATGCCGGAGACACGAGGTCTCTGTCTCTCGGAGGAACAAACCATCGGCACTGTAAGGTCACTGCACTATTATTCTTTGTCATTTGGTCTCTCCTCGGAAAGATCATTCATTTGAAACTTGATCTAATATTGATTAAAGTGTCATGGTTTGCCAATGATCACCAGGTATTGCGCCGACCAAGAATAGGTACTGGAAATCGACCAATAGGAATGAGAACCGAGCCTTATAAATTAACCCGCCATTGCGAAGTGACAGCAATACTTATTTTACATGGTTTTCCAAGGTATTTTCTACATCACATTCTTATTTTAGGCATATTGGATTTCTATTAAAATAAATTTAGTCACTCAATTGTTAAAAGCTGCAGGTTGCTAACAGGATCAATATTAGCTCATGAAATGATGCATGCGTGGCTGCGACTAAATGGTATTTTCTCACAAATGGCTACAATTTATTTTATCTGTCTCCTAATATACCCATGAATAGGAAGACGAATGAATCAAGTCAAGCTGAATATTCCTTATAATTTGCATATTCAAGCTTGAATCATCTTGTTGAATTTTAAATTTTGAGTTATACTATGCTAGGCTTGAATTGTCGTTTTATATTATGAACTCGGCTCAAATTTGATAATTTCGACTACAATCGAATGATTTTGTGCTTTCTGGACGTGCTTGCGAACAAATTGATTCATTTGCACCCCACACTTGTAAGTGTGAAAATTCTCAATTTATTTCATACAACAATCAATTAACTTTAATTTCAGAAATCAGTTTTTTCTTGAAGTATGAATAATTCGATTGCTTTGTAAGAACAGTTCTTAACATGCAATATCTTACTGAAATGACGTTGAATTTAGTGATGTTAATATTGATTAATTATGTAGTAACTTATACAGTATGATCTCTCCCTGTATTGATTAGAAATCTTGTTTTTCCATAGCAACTTTTTCAATAAAAATATGAACGTCACATATTCTCACTTTTAGTTTCGATATTGAAGTATCTATTTAGGTGACATAACCCTTTCGTTCTATTTCATCATAAATCAATGAGTCGTAAATGAAATGAACAGCCTTTCCTCCTATGCGTCTTCCTCTCTTCGATTCAGTTCCTGATATATCACCATTTTTTATGCAAGGTTTTCGAAATCTCAGACAAGATGTTGAAGAAGGTATTTGTCAAGTTCTCGCGAGTATGTGGTTAGAATCCAAAATTTTATCTATGTCTGACCCCAGTGGGGCATCTACTTCATCCTCAATGCCAGCCTCTACACCATCAAGGCAAGGGGCACATTCACCATTTGAGATAAAACTTGGTGTGTTTTTCAAACACCAAATTGCATCAGATATATCTATGGTATATGGAAATGGTTTTAGAACTGGTCATGAGGCAGTTCTGAAGTTCGGGTTGCAGATGACCTTGGATCACATACGGGACACGGGAAATTTTCCTTATTAAGTTATGGTTAGGGTTATACATTCAATTTTTTGGTAATGTGGCACTGCTCATGTTTGGATTGCAGACTCCTCAAGATAAAATATGCGAGATGGGAACTGTCCTTGCTGGATTGAGTGTCAAACTTGGATTATATTTTCTATGAAGGGTGTGGGGTGATAAATTATTTCTTGGCATATATGATAGTTTTTCAGAAAATGTTTAGGGAGTCATCCTTATGCCTACTACAATTCAGGTTCTTACAATGTACTAGAAAATTAAGCTCATTCTTGTACATTTTCTTATTCTTGTCAATTTATGGATAATGATTCAATGTTGTGTATATCCTGTCACATTTTTTGTTGCCTATCATGTTACAAAAACAGTATTTGGCGTGGGATTCAGGTTAGTGGGTCCCTGAACCTGAATCTGACCTATTCGGGCTGGTTTGGGTCAGCGAACTGGTCATGCTGCAAAGATCAAGTTAAGCTTGTCGTGTTGGTATATCAGCTTTAAAACCTGCCCATTTATAGAAAAATTAGGATTTTTGATGATGATGTTTATTTTTATGTATTTTAATGGTTGGTTTAAGCAATTCTTTCCCCTTTAAAGAAAACAGAAGGTTCAGGTTAGATGCGTGTTTCAGGGTTTTGGCGAGCATAGTGAGTCACGTTTGAGTCCTGGTTTCACAAAATCTGCTCAAAGCGCTGAACGCGTTCGATTTTTTTCTGCACATATGATGTGACACAATTTACAATTCTTGCAATATTTAAGTTTCCAGTGCGTTTATATTCTGCCAGACTGATGATAGATATATTTTGGAAGTTGCAATAATTATTTGGTATCATAACAGGAATCTGACACTTGACTAGGGAAACAGAGTGATAAAGACTTTTATCGTTTTGTCAGCAATAAAACGAGATTAGATAATAATAGTAATAATAATAATAAAACGAGATTAAATAAGTGTGTGGCAATGCATGCTTATATCTTTCATGAAACTGTTAAGTGCTTTAATTTGTTTGCAAATTTTTTAACATATTTGTGGAATGCATCATATTAAGTGAAAAATTGAAAATAACTAGGCATTTGAAAGGCAAGATACCTTTTTTTATTCAAAAGTTGGTGCATGGACCATCACTGGTAATAGCAGTTTACTGGTCTGTGAGTTGCTTATGTTTTGGTTTTTTGTTGTCTCTGTATTATATGAGAACTGAGAAGTCAAACCAAGTGTGTATCCCTCAAAGTGGAGCCAGAAAAACTTGTTGGCCATGGTTTAGAGTTGCATTGCTCGAAAGTTGTCTATCCTGGTTTTATTTTTGGATGCTAGCAGATCCCTATCCAAGTGTGTATCCCTCAAAGTGGAGCCAGAATTTGATTTCTAGGATTCGGGATGCTCTGAAAGTGGCAATAAAACTCTGAAGTTTAAGAGATTGGCAGCCTGAGGGGCATAAATCGGGATTTCGAATTGCAGCAGATGACTCTTTATGCTTTAATAACAGGTTTTTCTATCCCGATATGCTTGGCTTAAGAAATAATTTTAGAAATAATGACTTGTTTATAGAGTTACTTTGAGTTGCAATGTTTTGTTGTTTAAATATCGAAGCATCTACATACTTGGCTCTATGATTGTTTAATAAGTTGATACTATAGTTGCAAGCCTTTTTTTCTGAATAATAGTTGCAATCCTTTTAGGGCTTTTTCTATTGTTGTGTGTATAATTGTTAACCTTTTCACTTCTGATTCCCAAAATGAAATTTTTGTTTGGGAGTTCATTATATGAATTATTTAGTATTTTTACATTTTGGCAGAAAATATGATTTTATCAACATCAGTGATTCCCTGCTTCTAATATGTCTGAGCAGCGTTTCAACATCTGTACTTATTGATATAACTGCAGAAATGTCAGCGGTGCTGCGAACTGGATTTGTGTGACCTAAGTAATTGCAGCGGCATAGTTTCCTCTTTTAATTGCTCTTGGATCGATAGCAATCAATTGGCACCAATAATAGAGTGAATGCAATTTCTTCACTTTTCCTTTATTTTCTTGTTTTCTTTTAGGTAGCTTCTATTTGTAAGTTAGTATTGAATCCACACAATTGTCACGCAAATCAATTTATCATCGCTTTATCGTTGCTCTTTATCTATTGGTAAATTCCCATCTCGAGATACTTCCATATGACTTCTACATGTTGCATCAAACTGGTTTGGTGCTTTGATTTCATATGCCGCTAATATTGATCCCAGACTTAGCTTTGGAAATTCCATTCTTTTAGTCCACAGGGTTGGATCAGTTTTTGTTGATGCTTGATTTTTACGTTTCATTCATTTTGTCCTCGTAACGGTGAGACTATTGATTGTAAGAAAGCTTCACCTCACCAATTTTGGAGCATGATCATCAATTTCATGAGATAGATGATGTTCTCCCCTTGAATAACTGAGCCTAAATTGTTAGATATTTACGTGACGACTGCCAATTACTATGTTTTACATGATTGTTGAAACGTTCAATTGGCTGTCAGTTGTTTCATTTCTATTTGAAAGCTTTGAACAGTCTCTATTTAGACAAGAAACGATTGTTCCGATGTTTGCGATGCAAGACATTATGTAACAATTTAAACGGCCTTGAATTTGTTATTTTGCTAACTCTTCTGCTATTCTGTGTTGGATATAACAAACTGCTCTTGATTATTCTCGCGTTGTTACAGGAATTATTTTTTCTTTCATTGAAGGTTCGATTAAGTTTTGTGGAAGAATTCTTAGACCTTCAAGCTGCCGCTGGTTGTAGCTGCAAATACCTTCTTATTTCAACTACTACTTCAGTCCAGGATTTTTCAGATGCATTAACAAAGATCTGGGAATAAAGATGACAGCGTGTCGCAAAGTTGTCACATTTATTCCCCGAATCGATATATAATTTGTTATGAAATGCTATGGTGCTGAGAAGAGTGTCGAATTTCGACAGGAAGATGCCAAAATAATCGTTACTGGGCTGAGATGAAACTAGAGAAGCCTTTTCGCTACTTTGTCCAGATCAACTCTACTTTCTTGATATCCTTGTTCTTTTAAAATTTTTGAATTAATTACATAGTAGTCATGTGAAATCACGATATTGCTAAAAACCCCATATGGATGTTAACTTCCATTGTTTTTAAATTTTAAGAACACATATCCCTGAGTTACAGACAAAGGGTATGTGACCAAAATTTGATAATATGGGAATATGTGATCAAGATTTGAAAACATATAGAAATATATTGGTTTTTTCACAAGTGTTTTTTAGCAATCTCGTGATTTTACAGAGATCTTTTTTTTTTTTTTTGCAGGTAATATTCAATTAAATTATACACTGGGTATTCCTAGTCCAGTTACCGTGCATGTAACTGAATCTTCCTAAATACACTCGATATCTGGTTTTTCATTCCTATTTTCACCATATGCATGTGTCATCCTGCAATTTTGGCCCTTGTCTATTTTATCCTAAGGGAGGCGGCCATCCAGCCTAGCACTTTATAATCTTCCTAGTAATCCAAAATTTGCCAACGTGCGAATCACCAAGCAAGCATATTTGGGTCCGTCATCTGCAGATTTAGTCACATGTAATGCCCAAAAAAAAAAAAATTGTGGGGCCCTTAGCTTCTATTCGTTATTACAATGCAATGTGATTAGAGTTAATTACAGCGGAAAACGAGTTTAAAATTTCTTTACAATGAGCCCAAATATAATTTGAATACTAAAAATAGTATTTCTTCTCACATCATAAAACATGCCCACACATAATCAAAACAACTCATACAACAACAAATCATATCCTCGGGACATACCCCGGTATATATAGATACATAACATATATACTGGAAAAGACCACGAAACCTCAAATCAAACTGTGACTCCCTCCAGAAGTACCATCTCCGGTCTCCTGATATCCTGGAGTACCTGTCATTGTCCACATACAAAGACAACAACAGTCCCATCTGGGGTGAGCAAAGCCCAGTCTGAAGCAACCACAATATATACCACAGATATCTAAACAATGATATATGATATGCAATGCATGTATGTCGTGGAGGTATCAGGTCAAATGCCCATCCACTGAGCACATGTCAGAGTCAATCGAATCGCTATCAAATCAATGCTCGAGCTGGCACACCGGCCTCAATCAGGGATAATCATATGATAGCGTCGACAAAGCGCCATCAAATCCCAAATCTCAATCAATCATCGGGGCCACAAATGACTATGCTTTAAGGGTCATGTAATACCAAACATAGCATTGTGTTCACAAACCCCAGAATCAAATCAAATCATATCAGGGTATCCAAGGATCATAGCTCAACGTGCATGTCATGTATGCCACATCAACTCAACAAATAAGGCATATAGACATGTATCTCAATCCAATCAATCAAACATATATCATATAATACAGATACCTGTCGTATGTTACCCGGTCGCAACATACCTCAATTCTTCGTTCCAGTCGATGTAGCTTGAAGATATCAGTATAATAATCTATCTACATCAATAACATACTCACTTCAATCAATAACATCATTCAATATCAACAACAGAGGTTTCAAATATCTTTTGAAAATTTAAAATTCATATCAAATTCAAATTATAGCATAATTCAATTCCGACTTCAAAACTTAGTTTCTTGTCGGTATCAGAATTAATAATAACTGGCAAATAATTCTTCAATCTCAATTCAACGATTAAAATTTCCTCATTATAATAAATTAGGAAAAATTCGACAGAACATCACTATAATCTTCTCTACTTCGTTAAAATCATACACTATTCAACAATTTTCAATTTCTGTATGATTTAACAATTTATCGGATTTAGTCCAAAAATCAACGAATTTCAAACATCATCAAAAATATGAAATTTATACCTCAAATCGAAGACCTCGTGTCAACGATCTCAGAACTGAAGACGGTTCGTCGATTGGATAAACCGATAAGTCGCAAGATAGAAAAGAAAATCGAAACCCTGATTACCCCTTCTCCCTCTCCTCTTTCTGTCAAAACTTACTGTGAAATAATTCACGTAAGTTTTGATATTTATCTTTTTTTTTTTAATTTTTTTATTTTTTTTAAAAAAAAATATTATATTATATTATTTACGAAATTGCCATCTTTGTCATCAGATAATTACGAAAATGCCATCCCATAATTACGAAAATACCATCGAATAATTACGAAAATGTCATCCCATAATTACGAAAATATCATCGAATAATTACGAAAATGCCATCAAATTTAAATCAAGTATTATTCAACTTAATTACGAAATTGTCATTGACATTTTAACATCAATATATCATTTTGGACCGATCAAACGATTCAATTTTCCAAAACTCAAAACATGAAATTTCTTTATCTTTGAGTTTTATACGTCATATCCAAATCTCAAATCATTTGAACTTCATATGAAAATGATATGTCACTATTTACCATTTTACCCTTAAAATTAATTCATTATTTTTCAACTTATCTACGAAAATGACATCAAAATAAATTGAATATTTTTCAACTTATTTACCAAAATGCCATCAAAGCTATTTTATCAGTGTTTAGTCTCGGGGTCTCACATTTCTCCCCCACTTAAAAGATTTCGTCCTCGAAATCTCAAACATCTCTATATACATAACATTGGCAAACATATAATACGTCACCAGTTATAGTACATATCAAAACTAAAATCAGTAAACGGATCAGTATATATTGAATACAATGGAACGGTTGGAATAGCATCGAATAAATGCGGATATGACTCTCGCATCTTGCTTTCCAACTCCCATGTCGATTCCTCTACACCATGTTGTGTCCATTGTACTCGAACAAGCGGAATCGATTTATTACGCAATACTTTCTCCTTCCGATCCATAATGCAAACAGGTTGTTCAACATAGGAAAGAGAAGGATCAAGTTCAACCTCATCAGGTGCAAGTACATGCGATGGATCTGGTTCATATTTTCTCAACATAGAAACATGAAATACATCATGAATGGCAGATAAAGCTGGCGGCAATGCCAACCGATAAGCAAGATCCCCAACTCGATCAAGGATCTCATACGGACCAACATATCGAGGAGACAATTTCCCTCGCATGCCAAATCGAACAGTGCCTCTAAAGGGAGATATTTTCAAAACCACTTTGTCACCTTTCTGGAATTCCAAGGGTCGTCTTCGTTTATTCGCATAACTCGTTTGACGATCCTGAGCAGCTTTCATCCGCTGTCGAATTAACTGAACCTTATCATTCATTTCATGTATCATTTCAGGTCCAGTCAATTGCTTTTCACCAATTTCATCCCAGAATAACGGTGATCTACATCGTCTCCCGTATAAGGCTTCAAACGGTGCCATACCAATGCTCGTTTGAAAGCTATTATTATAAGAAAATTCAACCAATGGTAAGGCATCTTGCCATCGAATTCTGAAGTCCATCACAACCGCACGTAACATATCTTCTAACGTTTGAATCGTACGCTCAGTTTGGCCATCAGTTTGAGGATGATAAGCAGTACTCATAGCCAAACGCGTACCCATTGCTTCTTGGAAACTACTCCAGAATTTAGAAGCAAACCCGGGATCACGATCTGATACAATTGAGACTGGCACACCGTGCAGTCTCACAATATTCTCATCTCAATGTATAAACGGGTCATTCTCTTATAAGGATAAGTCCGCTCATACGGAATAAAATGTGCACATTTCGAAAGCCGATCAATAATGACCCAAATAGCATCACAGCCCTTGGGCGAACGAGGTAAATGAGTCACAAAGTCCATAGCAATATATTCTCAATTCCCTTTCGGGATTTCGAGACTATGGAGTAATCCTCCCGGTTTCATTCTCTCGGCTTTCACTTTCTGGCAGACCAAGCATTTCGAAATAAACTCAGCAATGTCCTTCTTCATACGTCTCCACCAGAATTGGGGTCTCAATGTCAAATACATCTTTCGACCTCCAGGGTGAATACTGTATTTGCTACAATGTGCTTCTCGAAGAAGGGCAGATTTCAAATCAGAATTATCAGGAACTACCAGCCGACCATTAAGTCGTAAAGAACCATCAGAAGAAATCTGAAATCCAGACCGATGTCCTGCAGATACAAGTTCTTTCGACTTTTGGATCTGAGCATCGCTTCGTTGGGCCTTTCGTATTTTCGATATCAAGTTCGGCTCAATTTGCAATGCTGAGACAGTGACAGAATTCCAATTCGAGTGAAAAGTCCAACCAGAAGTACATATATCCTCGTGTACTTTGGCGACACAAACAGATGCTAACAAAGAATCATGCACCTTACGACTAAGGGCATCCGCAGGAACATTCACCGATCCAGGGTGATACTGAATCTCACAATCAAAATCTTTCAGGAGATCCATCCACCTACGTTGCCTCATATTCAAATCAGATTGAGAAAAGAGATATTTCAGACTCTTATGATCTGAATAGATAACAAACTTTTCCCCGTACAAATAATGGCGCCAAATCTTCAAAGCAAACACAATGGCAGCCAATTCAAGATCATGAACAGGATAACGTGTTTCATGAGATTTCAATTGACGAGACGCATAAGCAACCACTTTGCCATGTTGCATCAGAACACAGCCCAAACCTTTACCAGACGCATCTGTACACACCACAAATCCTCCGGTACCTGAGGGAATAGTAAGCACAGGTGCTGTGGTCAATCTCGTCTTCAATTCAAGAAAACTAGCTTCACATTCATCTGACCAAATGAATCGTTGATTCTTCTGTGTCAGTTGAGTAATAGGTTTAGCTATTTTCGAAAATCCTTCAATAAAACGACGATAATAACCAGCTAAACCCATGAAGCTACGTATCTCAGGAACATTCGTAGGTCTCGGCCAATTCAGTACGGCTTCAACCTTAGCAGGATCAACAGATATGCCCTGTCTCGAAATGACGTGGCCTAAAAATACCACTTTATCCATCCAGAATTCGCATTTGGACAATTTAGCATATAAATGGCCATTGCGAAGAGTTTGGAGTACCAGTCTCAGATGTTCAGCATGCTCCTTTTTCGATTTCGAATAAACAAGAATATCATCGATAAATACAATAACGAATCGGTCAAGATAATCTCGAAAGACACGATTCATTAGGTCCATGAAGACAGCAGGAGCATTCGTGAGACCGAAAGGCATAACCAAGAACTCATAGTGGCCATACCTGGTACGAAAAGCAGTCTTAGGCACATCTTCGTCTCGAACTCGTACTTGATGATACCCAGAACGAAGATCAATCTTAGAGTATACCGAAGTACCCTGAAGCTGATCAAATAAATCATCAATACGAGGAAGTGGGTACTTGTTTTTCACAGTAGCCCGATTCAATTGCCTATAATCGATACACATTCGCATAGTACCATCTTTCTTTCGAACAAATAAAACTGGAGCTCCCCAAGGTGATACACTTGGTCGAATATATCCCTTATCGAGAAGATCCTGTAATTGTTCTTTCAATTCTTTCAATTCCAATGGTGCCATGCGATAAGGAGCTTTAGATATAGGTGCAGTCCCCGGCACAAGATCAATACTAAACTCAACTTCTCGATGAGGAGGAAAATCAGGAATCTCATCGGGAAATACATCCGGGAATTCTTTCGCAACAGGAATATCAGATAAAGATGGCTCCTTCTTCGAAATATCAATAGCGTAGATAAGATAACCCTCATCTCCGCTAAACAAAAGTCGAGACATTTCCAACGAGGATACCAATGGAATTTTGGCTTGGGAACCCTTGCCATAAAAATTCCACTTGGGTCCATCAACAGGTCGAAATCGAACCACTCCATGAAAACAATCAACAGTAGCTCGATTTGTCGTCAAGATATCCATGCCAACAATACAATCAAAGTCGTGCATTGGGAGGACAATCAAATTCAAGAACATCACATTATCCTCATATATCAATACACAATTATGCACAACTTGCTCAGACAAAATAATCTTCCCTGCTGGCGTGGCTATCGACAAAGTATCGTACAACGGGGTACACTCAATATCGTGAGATGCAACAAATGCATGAGATATGAATGAATGAGATGCTCCTGTATCAAATAAAACACGTGCAGGATAATCGCAAAGCGTGCAAATACCTGCAATCACACCACCAGGAGCTTCTTTCGCCTGATCCTCGGTCATAGCATACACTCGAACTTGAGGAGGGACTTGGGCACTCTGACCACTCGGTCCTCGATATCGTGGAACATTCGACTGCTGAAAAGAGGGAACAGGAACAGTAGGTCTCATCATACTGGGGCCACCTCTAAATCCTGGCTGGGGTTGGGCAGAAGTCGTACCCCTATTCGGACATACACGAGAGAAATGGCCTTCCTGTCCACAATGATAACAAGTACCAAACATACCTCGACACTGCTCGATAGTATGTTTGCCTCCACAGTAACTACAATAAGGAGCAATCACGGGACTCCCTCTCTGGGATCCACTCGAACTCGAAGAAGACGAAGAAACAGAACCAGTCTTCTTGAACTTCTTACCCCTTGGACGCAATGCAGGCTGCTGAGCTGACACTGGTGGTGGAGGAGTATACTGTGGACCTCCTCTCCTAAGTCCAGCCTCGGCTGCCTTGGCTCGTTCAACTGCCTCTGCGTAGCTGGTAGGCAATCCAGAAACAACAAAAGTATATAAAGCAGGATGTAAACCATTTACAAACCTGTTATATTTTGCCCTCGCATTCCCGGCTACGTGAGGTGCATACTTCAACAGAGTAGAAAATTTCGAAGCATATTCCGCAACAGTCATCGTTCCCTGCTGCAGACTATTGAATTCATTCTCCTGAGCAGTATAATAAGAAGGAGGAGAATACTGCTCCAAAAACTGGGCCTTGAAGACATCCCATGTGACTTCAATCCCGGCCTCTTTCAATCCAATCTCAGCGGCTTCCCACCAAGATTTTGCTCGGTCTTTCAGCTGATACAAAGCAAGTTTCAGTCTCCGAGCCTTGGAATATTCAACGATATTAAACAAGTGCTCGATATCTTTCAACCAGGCCTCTGCTCTTTCTGCACTCTCAGTGCCAAAGAACCTCGGTGGTTTTAAATCCTGGAATCGAGCCATTACCACATCCATGGACAACCCTTCAAATTGTCCAACTATTCTCTCAGTACTGCTACTCGCAGTTTCGTTTGTGGGATCCATCTACAAATCAAATGATGAATATCACATTTCATATCAATTTCACATCATCACCATCTCATATCATCAATCTCATCAGATACTTACTCAAATCAAATCAAGTAAGAGCAAGTAATACAAATAATTCAAACACAAACGCACAATTCATTTGTGCCTATTCAAGTGTACACAAGACTCAATCGAGCATTCCCAGCTATGCTCTGATACCACTCCGTGTGGGGCCCTTAGCTCCTAATCGTTATTACAATGCAATTTGATTAGGGTTAATTAATTACAGCGGAAAACGAGTTTAAAATTTCTTTACAATGAGCCCAAAATATGCTATTTGAATACTAAAAATAGTATTTCATCTCACATCATAAAACATGCCCACACATAATCAAAACAACTCATACAACAACAAATCATATCCTCGGGACATACCCCGGTATATAGATACATAACATATATACTGGGAAAGACCACGAAACCTCAACTCAAACTGTGACTCCCTCCAGAAGTACCATCTCCGGTCTCCTGATATCCTGGAGTACCTGTCATTGTCCACATACAAAGACAACAACAGCCCCATCTGGGGTGAGCAAAGCTCAGTCTGAAGCAACCACAATATATACCACAGATATCTAAACAATGATATATGATATGCAATGCATGTATGTCGTGGAGGTATCAGGTCAAATGCCCATCCACTGAGCACATGTCAGAGTCAATCGAATCGCTATCAAATCAATGCTCGAGCTGGCACACCGGCCTCAATCAGGGATAATCGTATGATAGCGTCGACAAAGCGCCATCAAATCCCAAATCTCAATCAATCATCGGGGCCACAAATGACTATGCTTTAAGGGTCATGTAATACCAAACATAGCATTGTGTTCACAAACCCCAGAATCAAATCAAATCATATCAGGGTATCCAAGGATCATAGCTCAACGTGCATGTCATGTATGCCACATCAACTCAACAAATAAGGCATATAGACATGTATCTCAATCCAATCAATCAAACATATATCATATAATACAGATACCTGTCGTATGTTACCCGGTCGCAACATACCTCAATTCTTCGTTCCAGTCGATGTAGCTTGAAGATATCAGTATAATAATCTATCTACATCAATAACATACTCACTTCAATCAATAACATCATTCAATATCAACAATAGAGGTTTCAAATATCTTTTGAAAATTTAAAATTCATATCAAATTCAAATTATAGCATAATTCAATTCCGACTTCAAAACTTAGTTTCTTGTCGGTTATTCTACCGCATATATTTATCAGAATTAATAATAACTGACATATAATTCTTCAATCTCAATTCAACGATTAAAATTTCCTCATTATAATAAATGAGGAAAAATTCGACAGAACGTCACTATAATCTTCTCTACTTCGTTAAAATCATACACTATTCAACAATTTTCAATTTCTGTATGATTTAACAATTTATCGGATTTAGTCCAAAAATCAACGAATTTCAAACATCATCAAAAATATGAAATTTATACCCCAAATCGAAGACCTCGTGTCAACGATCTCAGAACTGAAGTCGGTTCGTCGATTGGATAAACCGATAAGTCGCAAGATCGAAAAGAAAATCGAAACCCTGATTACCCCTTCTCCCTCTCCTCTTTCTGTCAAAACTCTGTGAAATAATTCACGTAAGTTTTGATATTTATCTTTTTTTTTTAATTTTTTAATTTTTTTAAAAAAATATTATATTATATTATTTACGAAATTGCCATCCTTGTCATCAGATAATTACGAAAATGCCATCCCATAATTACGAAAATACCATCGAATAATTACGAAAATGTCATCCCATAATTACGACAATACCCTCGAATAATTACGAAAATGCCATCAAATTTAAATCAAGTATTATTCAACTTAATTACGAAATTGTCATTGACATTTTAATATCAATATATCATTTTGGACCGATCAAACGATTCAATTTTCCAAAACTCAAAACATGAAATTTCTATATCTTTGAGTTTTATACGTCATATCCAAATCTCAAATCATTTGAACTTCATATGAAAATGATATGTCACTATTTACCATTTTACCCTTAAAATTAATTCATTATTTTTCAACTTATCTACGAAAATGATATCAAAATAAATTGAATATTTTTCAACTTATTTACCAAAATGCCATCAAAACTATTTTATCAGTATTTAGTCTCGAGGTCTCACAAAATTACTAAAGGAAAGTTGTAAGATTACAAAAATATTTGATCCGTACTAGCCAATTAAACAAATGCTTTGTATAAGAAGTAAATATAAAATATAATAAAGAGATTAAACATATATTTAATCTTTATTTATATGAGGGAAGATTCCTACAATGAATTTGTGTATATGAAATTATTTTATAATGATTTTTTAAATTTTTAAGATAAGTTTTAAAAATTTATAGTATAGTGTTTTTTTTAGCAAATTTATAGTATATTCTAACAGATGAAGAAGTATGCTATATTCGTGATATGTTGTATTAGTGTTAGGATCGTTAATGTGTTGAGGAGGTTGAATAAACATTTTAAAACTTTCTTTAAAAGTTTGAGCTACAATAGTTCGTTCTTGAAATGTTCAAAAAATGAACTAAGCATTGATAAATTAAATTTAGTTTGGTTTTTAAACCAAACGAAAGAAATTCAAAATGATATATATGAAAATTGATTAAACATTTTGTAAAACATTTGAGTTGAATGTATAAAAAAGTTTTTATTGAAATATTTTATCAAATACTTAGTATACGATATTTTGGTATTTGAAAAAAACATAAAATACTTCAACTATACCTACAAAAAATAATAGCAGAAGTAAGTGAATGTGAAAAATAAATATGCACAAATTTTTTTATGAATGTTTGGAGATTAACAACTTATACGTCATGTGAGAACCCAAATTTTTGAGCATGTAATTAATTAAATATAGAAATGTATAAGAATTTATTTTCGAGTTATGGTATTGTTGTAAAAATAATAAATTCGAAAATATTAAATAATACATGGTATTTGAAATTTTCAAACCCATAAATACATGAAATTCAAAATCTAGTGCAAATCATGTATTAATAACAAATTAAGGCTGATCCATCAAATTTGAAAGAAAATATTACATACAAACAAGATAGTTTTTCTCAACAAGGAAGCATCTCAATATTTATGAAAGGAGTATCTCGAAATTTATGGAAAGATTATCTCTAAATTATGGAAGGATATCAATCGAATTATGGTAAAATTTTCACATCATCCCTATAAATACTACCCTATACCATTTGAAATTTCACACCATTCACACTCAAAATTTTCGAAATTATCTCTAGAATTTTCGAAAATTTGCTCTCCAAATTCTGCTGCAGTCATCAAAATTCTGTCCAAGTTCAAAAATTATTTCTCTCGCTCAAGCGCTTGGAATCCGATCTCCACCGCTCAGAATATGTTTTCATACTTTTTGAATAATGTATCCAATTTCGGGCAAATCCAACGGTTAGTTTTTTTTTTATAGCTTTCGCAAGAAAACTGCTCAAATTTTAGGCGGAAACAACATACATAAGGTTTTTCATCCATGAACATGCACAAACGACTTCGAAACTCGATCTCCACCGTTCATAATTTATTTGACGTACTTGTGAACATACTGTGAAAGTTTGAGCCCATCCAACGGTGCAATTAGTCAAAATAACTATGCAAGGCGACTGATTTTTCGGGTGAAGTGCTGCTGCGTTTTGGAAGTGCCATTTGCATGATTCTTCTGCTATTTTCGAATTTTTCCATGCAATCATAAGATAAGTAGGCTTGTTTTAAAATATGTTGTGTATGAATTATTTCGTTTTTGAAAGTTTCGATCGAGTACTGTTATTCTGTTTCTACCACTTTTTGATACGATTATCGTATATTTTATGTTTTGGGCACTGTGATGATTCAACTGGATATAAGTGGGAATCCCAATATGCATAATATGTTTATGGCCCTTACAAGATGGATTGTAACTGTTATACGATCTAGCTCCTTTAGGGGAGTAAAAATTAGGGATTTATATCAGTAAACTGTGGAAAGTAGAGGAATCTAAGGGTGTCAATTCGGGTGGGTTGGGTGGGTTGGGTCGGGTTGAGCAATAGTAATATTCAAAAATTGTTCAACCCGAACCCAACCCGAAAACACTCAACCCGAACCCGAATCAACCTGATTAACCCGATTTCGAATTTTTTTTAAATTTTTTTTAAAAAAAATTAGTTTAAACACATAATAACAAAATCTCACTCATATATATGATTAAATTTGAAAGTCTAAATATAGAAAAATAAAATATATTTACTAAATCAAATAAACAATCGTTTAGAAAATAAAAAATGTTCAAAATAAATGTTAAATTATGAAAATTTATGATATAAATATACAATAAATATTTTTTCAGACATACAATATATAAAAAATTATATTTTTTTAAAAAAAATTAAAATTTTCGAGTCCAACCCAACATGATCATTTTTTTGGGTCAGCTATCGGGCCCAACCCGATCTGTCCCGAACCCGAAAACCCCAAATCCAAACCTGATTTTTTTCGGTTTGGTGGGTCGTGTCTGATTTTGACACACCTAGAGGAATCTCAGTGTCTTGGCCAAAATTATGCCTATGGTTATGATGATAACATGTTATGAGAATCATGTTATGCATGATATGATATATGGTTTTCGAAATTCATGTGTATTTGTTATATATGTGCTCGAAAAAACCCCCGCTTACTGAGTGACGATTATATCACTCACCCCTTACCCTACCCTCCCCAGATAAGTCAGAAGAGAAAATCGAAGAAGATGAACAAGACCAGTTTTGAGGATGATATTAATATGAATCAAGAAGTTTATTTTAGTTTTCGCTTAGTAAGTTGTAAACGCTTCCGCATATTTTTATCATTTTAAGAAATTACGTTGTAAAGACAATTTTATGATCGATTATGATTAATAAACTGGTTTTTGGTTTATACTGTACTACGAGACTTTTTGTTTTCAATTATGTAGTTCTAAAACAACGCCTGTAATGCCCGAGATTTATCTTCTGTTAATCTGAGATTACTGATTATAAATTGATGTGATTATAGACGGAAAGGAACAGACCGGGGAAAACAAGAGAAGACATGAGATATGTGCGAGGACAGAACCCCTCGCGCATATGCACGACACGAGGCGCGCATATGCGCGAGCATGGCAGAGAACCTCGCGCATATGCACGAGAAGAGGGCTCGCATATGCGCGAATGGTGAACTGGCATTGTGTCGAGACAGTAAGTCTCGCGCATATGCGCGGAGACAGGTCGCGCATATGTGCGAGCAGATGAGAAGCCAAGCGCCGAGACAGTAGGTCTCGCGCATATGCGCCAATGATGGTCGCGCATATGCGCGAGACGTGCAGTCTGAAGATGAAGCCACGTTTTCTTGCCATGCATTGAGAGATATATATAATTGCACAATTCCTTTAGAAATAGAAAAAGGAAACGAGAAAAGCTCTGCAAAATCCTTACGCCTTTTCATATTTTAGATTTGTGGTTGTGCAAGATCCGTCCGTCAGAATTTCGATCTGAGTTCAGTGTCGTACTCCCCTCGTTACAGGCTTCACACAGACGTAAGTTTTCTTATGTTTTGATATGATTTGAAAATATGATATTGAAGGAATCAGATATGATTAATATATGGTGTTCTTGAGATATTAGACATCGTATAATCGAAACCGAATTGAAGAACGGATACCGTATGAAATTGTTATGATTTTTCAGAGTTGAGTTGATTGAGATTATACAGATTTGATATCAGATTATGTTTTTCGATCTATTATGAGTTGAGATTGGCATTTCTTGATATTTGTATTGCTGGGTATATCGAGATTATGCAGTTATGCAGTTGAAACAGAATTAGATTGAGTTCTGATTATATCCAGTATTGGTTGGGTTGTGTATTGATATTGAATAATGTCATTTCAGATTGAGATTGACAGCTTTGAATTCGAGACTTCGTTTCATCAGATCGACAAAAGAAAGGTATAAATCAATGTTAGACCGGGATTGATAACTCGAGTCAGATATGACCTGAGTTTCCCTAAAACCACATACTTATTTGATATTATTTTCAGATATTTGAATTCATTGCATTTATATACTTGTTCTATTGATTTATAGAAAGCATGGATTAGATTATTGATTTTGAGACAGAGAGTCCTTGGTAGAGGTGCCAAGCTGGCAGAGGTGCCAGGTCACTGGACATTGGTTTATATCGATGTGCTTAGTAGCAGATCGGCTTCTATGGCAGATATTCGATATAAAATACCAAAGTCTGGGAATAAGAACGTACCACCATCTAGCTGTGGAGAGTAGGTGAGTTGTTGCGTTCTTATTCAACCGGGATCCCTAGATTAGATGAGTCGAGTCAAGAGTTTGATTCAAAAGTTTGATTTGCAGAATTGTATTGAGTCATGTCTCGTAGATTACGATTCATGTTTTTATAACTGTTTATGCTTTCGTATATTGTTATATGAATTGCATGATACATTGTTTATACTGGGATATATTTCTCACCGGAGTTATCCGGCTGTTGTTGTGTTTGTATGTGTGCATGACAACAGGTGTGACAGGATCAGGGTCGAGAAGAGGATGAGAGATTGAGATAGAGTGGTGATTCCGGACTTCGATGTAGATTGGTTCAGCACTTGATGTATAGTTGTCGAACCTTAGTCTGATCTGACTGTATATTGTACAAGACTTGTACTGTTATGTTTAATGTTTATATCAGGATTGATTATTCTATGTTCCGCATTTCTATAAAAAAAAATTTTAGAACCAGCTTAATTAATTGATCCATTTATTCCCAAAAAATGATTAAGAAGATGATTAGCGTTCGGGTCCCCACAACAGGTGGTATCAGAGCAGTAGGTTCCTTTAGCCTGAGATAGAAGCTAGTGAGCGGGGTAGGTTGAGTTTTCTTTCCTGCTTCTGTGTTCTAGCATGTTTACTGCTTTGGAATATACATGTTTACCTGATTTGTGTGGTATCCTGTATTCTTGAGAATGAATCATAACCGATTCTTGATCAGAGGTAAGATGATCAGAAGGGTACTGAGACAGATTTGTCAGATTTGATTGCTAACCCTTTTGATAATCAGATATGCCTCCTCGAAGAATCCCAGAACAGGGCAGTACCTCTGCGAATCCGATGGATGTGACAGCAACACCGATGGAAACTCTGTTGAAGAGATTTCAGTCGTTCCATCCACCGACTCTGAAGGGTACTGAGACTTCAGTTGAGTGTGAGAGTTGGCTAGATGATATAGAAATGTTGTTTGAGTAATTGGATTACACCGATGAGCGCCGAGTCAAACTGATTGGGCACCATATGAACGATGTTGCGAAGAATTGGTGGCTCACGACAAAGAGGGCATTGGAGCATCGAGGTATGACTATTACCTGAAACATCTTTAAGACTGAATTTTATCAACGATTCTTTCCAGTATCGTACAGAAAAGACAAGGGTGCAGAGTTTGCCAATTTGAGACAGGGTCAGTAGAATATTGAGGAATATGTGGCCAAGTTCTCTACCTTGTTGCAATTTGCTCCCCATGTTGCTGAGAATCATGAAGCTGTTGCTGATCAGTTCATCAATGGGTTGAATCCTGATATTTTTACTTTGGTGAACACCGGGCGACCAAACAACTTTGCAGAGGCCTTGAACAGAGCAAAGAGAGCTGAAGCTGGCCTGATAAGGCAGAAGGGAGCTTCGTATATTGCCCCAGCACCGAGACCACAGCAGCCATCGACCACGCAGTTCCAGCAACCCCCTCCCAGATATGAGAGTGGTAGTGGCAGTGGAAAGAAAGATCAGTTGAAAGCTAGAGGGAAACAATTTAAGAAGTCTGGCAGCAGTTCTTCAAGCTCCAGTAGTTCCAGACAGAGTTATACCGGGGCTTATTGCAGGACCTGCGGAGGGAGACATCCTACCGAGCAATGCCGAGGAGTGTTTGGTGTTTGTAACATCTGTAAACAGCAGGGACATTTTGCCAGAGTTTGTCCAAAACGATCCCAGGGAGCCGAATCATCTGGATCAGTAGCTCAGACTGAGAGAAGATCATCTGCTGTTCACTCTTTCCAGCCAGCCCCTACTCCGTCACAGCCGAGGCCAGGAGGAAGCCAGACAGTTAGCCAGCCTCCTAGACAGCAGGCCAGAGTATGTGCATTGACTGAGGAACAGGCACAGGAAGCACCAGATGATGTTGTTGCAGGTAACTGTTCTATTTGTGGTTACCCTGCTTATATATTGATAGATACGGGTGCATCCCATACATTTATATCTGAGCGATTTGCTTTGACACATGCCTTGCCTGTTGAGTCATTATTTGCTGTAATATCTGTCTCTTCTCCTTTGGGGACATGATTGATATCAGTGAAATCTGTTAAACATTGTATGCTACAGTATGATGGCCATGAGATTGAGTTAGATTGTATTGTCCTTGGATTATCTGATTTTGATTGTATTATCGGTATTGATATGCCGACCAAGTACAGAGCAACCGTTGATTGTTTCCATAAGATTGTGAGATTCAGACCAGACATGGATGATGAATGGAAATTCTACGGTAAGGGTTCTAGAGCTAGAATTCCTTTGATCTCTGTGTTATCTATGACTCGATTATTACAGAAAGGAGCAGAGGGATTCCTTGTGTATTCAGTAGATGTACTGAAATATAGCCCTTCATTTGCAGATTTGCCAGTGATATGTGAGTTTGCTGACGTCTTCCCAGATAAAATTCCTGGTTTGCCTCCAGTCAGAGAGATAGACTTCAGCATTGAACTTGTGTCTGGTACAACACCTATTTCTAGAGCACCGTACAGAATGGCACCGATAGAATTGAAAGAGTTGAAAGAGCAGTTATAAGATTTACTGGCCAAGGGGTACATCAGACCGAGTGTTTCTCCTTGGGGTGCTCCAGTACTGTTTGTTAGAAAGAAAGACGGGTCAATGAGACTTTGCATTGACTACCGGCAACTAAACAAGGCTACGGTAAAGAATAAATATCCTTTGCCTCGTATCGATGATTTATTTGATCAGTTGCAGGGTTCTTCTGTTTATTCCAAGATTGATTTGAGATCTGGATATCATCAGCTTAGAGTCAGAGATTCTGATATCTCGAAGATAGCTTTCAGAACAAGGTATGGACATTATGTGTTTATTGTCATACCGTTTGGTTTAACAAATGCTCCAGCTGTATTTATGGGTTTGATGAACCGCATATTCCAGAAATATCTCGATGATTTCATGATTATATTTATTGATGATATTCTGATTTACTCGAAGAATATGATTGATCATACTGAGCATTTGAGAACTGTCTTGAGAACTCTGAGGGCTGAGAAATTGTATGCCAAACTATCGAAATGTGAATTTTGGCTGAGACAGGTTGTGTTTTTGGGACACATTATATCTGAAGATGGGATTTCTGTCAATCTTAGCAAAGTCGAGGCTGTGATCAGTTGGCGTAGACCGACATCAGTGCCAGAGATACGCAGTTTTATGGGATTAGCAGGATATTATCGACGATTTATTAAAGATTTCTCCAGTATTTCTAAGACGATTACGCAGCTAACTCAGAAGAATGCGCCATTTGTTTGCTCAGAGGCATGTGAGTCCAATTTCTTGGAGTTGAAGAAGAGATTGACAAGTGCTCTTGTGTTGACTATTCCGTCAGGTACTGGTGATTTTGTTGTTTATTGTGATGCTTCTCACCGAGGATTAGGTTGTGTTTTGATGCAGCGAGGTCATGTTATTGCTTATGCTTCCAGACAGTTGAAGCCACATGAGACTCGCTATCCGATTCATGACCTTGAATTGGCTGCCATTGTGTTTGAGTTGAAGATATGGCGACACTATCTATTTGGTGAGAAGTTTTGAGATTTATTCTGATCATAAGAGCTTGAAATATCTGTTTTCACAGTCAGAACTGAATATGAGACAAAGAAGATGACTTGATTTGCTGAAAGATTTTGATTGTGAAATCAAGTACTATCCGGGAAAATCCAATACAGCAGCTGATGCACTGAGTCTAAATGTATGTTCTTTATCTTTGTCGACGATTGGTGTTTAAAATTTGATTGAAGATTGCTGTCTTTCTGGATTAGTATTTGAAACAGATTGTAAGCCTTTGAGACTGTATGCCATTCAAGTTGAACTCGAGTTGATGTTCAAAATCAGAGAAGCACAGAAAGTTGATCAGAACATTCAAAATTATATTGCTATGGTCAGAGCTGGACATCAATCAGAATATCAGGTTCGTGATGATGTTCTATATGTGAATAATCATCTTATTGTGCCAGATGTTTCAAATTTGAGACACCAGATTTTGTCAAAGGCACATTGTAGTCGATTTAGCATTCATCCTGGTGGCAGGAAAATGTACAATGATATGAAGACACAGTATTGGTGGAAACAGATGAAAGCAGACGTCACATATTTTGTGTCAAAATGTTTGAATTGCCAGCAGGTGAAAGCAGAAAGGAAGAAACCAGGAGGTCTACTGCAGAGTTTATCTATTCCAAAATGAAAATGGGACCACATTTCCATGGATTTCGTGACGCAGTTACCGCGATCCTCCAGAGGTTGTGATGCGATTTGGGTCATTATTGACAGATTGACCAAATCAGCATGCTTTATTCCTTACAGAATGACGTACAGATATGACCAGATGGCAGAAATTTATGTCAGAGAAGTGGTCAGATTGCATGGAGTGCCGAAGTCTATTGTATCAGATCGCGATCCTCGATTTACTTCGCACTTTTGGCAGAGTTTGTAAGAAGCTCTAGGTACGAAACTGCATTTGAGTACTGCATACCATCCTCAAACAGACGGACAGTCAGAGAGGACTATCCAAACATTGGAGGATATGCTGAGAGCTGTAGTGCTAGATTTTGGCACTAATTGGCAAGATTCTTTGCCATTATGTGAATTTTCGTACGACAACAGCTATCAGACGAGTATAGAGATGGCACCGTTTGAAGCGTTGTACGGCAAGAAGTGCAGATCCCCTCTTTATTGGGATGATATCTCTGAGGTACCTGAATTTGGGCCTGATATGAGCCGAGATATGACTGAGAAAGTGAAGCTGATTCAGAAGAGAATGAAGACAACTCAAGATAGACAAGCCAAATATGCAAATGTTCGACAAATACCGTTGGTATTTGAGGCAGGAGACAGAGTCTTTTTGAAGATTTCACCTTTCAGGGGCGTTGTCAGATTTGGCGAGAAAGAAAAGTTGTCTCCACGATATATTGGGCCATATGAGATTCTCGAGAAGATAGGATATCGTGTCTATCGACTCGCATTACCGCCTTCATTATCTGGAATACATGATGTCTTTCATGTATCTATGTTGCGGAAATATCTCCCTGATGATTCTCATATTCTTCAGCCAGATGCGGCCGAGCTTGACGACACTCTGAGTTATATTGAGAAACCAATTCAGATTCTTGATCGTAAAGAAAAACAGCTTAGAACAAAGACTATTCCGCTCGTGAAAGTTCAGTGGAGTCGTCATGGCATTAAGGAAGCTACCTGGGAGACTGAATCAGGCATGAGACAGAAATACCCAGAGTTATTCCATTGATGTGAGTTTCCTGTTAGATTCTGTTATACATATCTGATTTGATATGATTTGACTGCCTGTGATTTCGGGAAAGAAATTGTATCTTGGGGGGGAGAAATGTAATGCCCGAGATTTATCTTATGTTAATCTGAGATTACTGATTATAAATTGATATGATTATAGACGGAAAGGAACAGACCGGGGAAAACAAGGGAAGACATGAGATATGTGCGAGGACAGAACCCCTCGCGCATATGCACGACACGAGGCGCGCATATGCGCGAGCATGGCAGAGAACCTCGCGCATATGCACGAGAAGAGGGCTCGCATATGCGCGAATGGTGAACTGGCATTGTGTCGAGACAGTAAGTCTCGCGCATATGCGCGGAGACAGGTCGCGCATATGTGCGAGCAGATGAGAAGCCAAGCGCCGAGACAGTAGGTCTCGCGCATATGCGCCAATGATGGTCGCGCATATGCGCGAGACGTGCAGTCTGAAGATGAAGCCACGTTTTCTTGCCATGCATTGAGAGATATATATAATTGCACAATTCCTTTAGAAATAGAAAAAGGAAACGAGAAAAGCTCTGCAAAATCCTTACGCCTTTTCATATTTTAGATTTGTGGTTGTGCAAGATCCGTCCGTCAGAATTTCGATCTGAGTTCAGTGTCGTACTCCCCTCGTTACAGGCTTCACACAGACGTAAGTTTTCTTATGTTTTGATATGATTTGAAAATATGATATTGAAGGAATCAGATATGATTAATATATGGTGTTCTTGAGATATTAGACATCGTATAATCGAAACCGAATTGAAGAACGGATACCGTATGAAATTGTTATGATTTTTCAGAGTTGAGTTGATTGAGATTATACAGATTTGATATCAGATTATGTTTTTCGATCTATTATGAGTTGAGATTGGCATTTCTTGATATTTGTATTGCTGGGTATATCGAGATTATGCAGTTATGCAGTTGAAACAGAATTAGATTGAGTTCTGATTATATCCAGTATTGGTTGGGTTGTGTATTGATATTGAATAATGTCATTTCAGATTGAGATTGACAGCTTTGAATTCGAGACTTCGTTTCATCAGATCGACAAAAGAAAGGTATAAATCAATGTTAGACCGGGATTGATAACTCGAGTCAGATATGACCTGAGTTTCCCTAAAACCACATACTTATTTGATATTATTTTCAGATATTTGAATTCATTGCATTTATATACTTGTTCTATTGATTTATAGAAAGCATGGATTAGATTATTGATTTTGAGACAGAGAGTCCTTGGTAGAGGTGCCAAGCTGGCAGAGGTGCCAGGTCACTGGACATTGGTTTATATCGATGTGCTTAGTAGCAGATCGGCTTCTATGGCAGATATTCGATATAAAATACCAAAGTCTGGGAATAAGAACGTACCACCATCTAGCTGTGGAGAGTAGGTGAGTTGTTGCGTTCTTATTCAACCGGGATCCCTATATTAGATGAGTCGAGTCAAGAGTTTGATTCAAAAGTTTGATTTGCAGAATTGTATTGAGTCATGTCTCGTAGATTACGATTCATGTTTTTATAACTGTTTATGCTTTCGTATATTGTTATATGAATTACATGATACATTGTTTATACTGGGATATATTTCTCACCGGAGTTATCCGGCTGTTGTTGTGTTTGTATGTGTGCATGACAACAGGTGTGACAGGATCAGGGTCGAGAAGAGGATGAGAGATTGAGATAGAGTGGTGATTCCGGACTTCGATGTAGATTGGTTCAGCACTTGATGTATAGTTGTCGAACCTTAGTCTGATCTGACTGTATCTTGTACAAGACTTGTACTGTTATGTTTAATGTTTATATCAGGATTGATTATTCTATGTTCCGCATTTCTATAAAAAAAAAATTTAGACCCAGCTTAATTAATTGATCCATTTATTCCCAAAGAATGATTAAGAAGATGATTAGCTTCCCGGTCCCCACAACGCCGGTGTCAAATAACCCAGGTCTCGGGGCGTTACACGTCATTCATTCTTACCCTTGAAAGGATTTGCTAGAAGACTTTAATTTATACCACTCTTTGTATAAACTCATTTCGACTTAGAAGACTAATCGAAGCTAATAGCATACTCTCGATTGTAGGCCGCAACATCATAATCCGCATAATGTTTAACGTCTTGTATGCTAAGGCTACAAACACAATTTATTAATGTCTTTGTTTGAAGCTATTACTCAACTAAACTTTGAAGTTCATCTCTCTTGTATATGTGAGTGCTTGTGTGTGTGGAAATTAATCTCTTACAATGTATATACTCTCAAATGTATCATCACACATAAGAAGAAAAAATCTCACTAAGCTAATATATCTATTTAGTATTTAGACTCTCATTTTAGCGAATTTCTTTATATAGGCTACCCATACTTAGAATTCCCTTCGAAAGCTTGTATTTTATCTTCAAGATGCTGTATATATAGTCTCCAAGAGTGATATATATGTTAGACATAAGAATATGACCATTAGAAAAAGTTTAGTATTGTTTCTGACATTGAAACAGTCATATTTGACTTTCTCGCCACTTTCTGGTACTGTCCGGTTCCAGGAGCAAAATGGTTGAATGAATGAACCGATAGGATGAGCAAAATAGTTGAATGAAACGGTCGGATGAGAAAAATGGTTGCATGAGCATAACAGTTTAGTGAATGTCGTCTCATCTGATGCTTATAACTCTTGATTTTTTGATGTCTAACCAAATTGGTAAACATGATAGTCGTAGCCCTTTCTTTTAGATTTCAATTGAATCAAGAATCACCCAATTGTGAGTTTATGTGAGAGAGATATGCTCGAAATACTGAAACTGCTCAAGTTTAGCCAGCATTTGTATCTGTGTTGCAAACCAATAACTTCATCGCGATTTATCAGCTTCTTATGCTCCAATTCAGACTTCAACTTTGAATGATGATTTGTAGATCTTTGTACTATCTTTGCAACACATTCCAAATCGTTCCATTGCTATAATCGAGATGATAAATATGGCCATAATACCAGAGCTGGTCTATCGAGCCGTTCGGCTCGAGGATGTTTGACCCGTCCGATCTTGTGACCATCATTTCACCTCAATAACATCTGAATGCACCCGACCGACCTGATATATGATTTCTAGAGAATAGAGTTGGCGTTCCAACCGTTTTAACTGCTAGTCATCTGGATGAGATGTCATAAAAAAAAACTTCAACTCACCATATTTTCAACTTCACTTTTTTTGAGTTCCAACATGTCAAATCTCTCAACTTGACATCTTTCGACTACACACTTGAGTAAATATATTATAAATACAATAACAAGTTTTTCTATCATCAAAATCAAAATTTGTAGCATTAACCCAAAATTGTCTTTTTTTTATGATTGCAAAATTTGGATAAAAAGAATTTTATATGATATATTTTCCCCTTTTTTGTGAGAGTCAAAATGTTGAATTTTTTTTTAAAAAAAATTAATCACAAAGTTTTTCTCTCTCTCGAGATTTAAATTCAACCTCACCCTTAAAATTATAATTAGCCCTTTTCTAAATTTTTGAAAGTTTGAAATTGATAAAAGTAGAGGAATGATTAACCAATTTAAATATTGTTAAAATATGATATTTTCAAAATATGCAATGTGTAATTAATAACACAAAAATATCTAACACATTAACGCAAGAATTTAGCTTCAAGGAACGTAAGCAACTTAAACTCTCAGAAATTTCAATCAACACTTCAATATTCGTGAACATTGAAAGTGTGTCCCTTATTAGTGATTTAAGCACAATAAAAAAAATGCAAGTTAATTTCTAACCAAGCTAGCATAAAATGAAATATCTAATTGGCATTTTGTTAGTATCGGTTGGGTATGATAAAGTGTTTAGAAGGGAGATGTTGAATAATCACTTGACAATTTTCACAACTTTTCGATGGATGAATCAGTTTAGTGATAAACTGAATTCGCGAATCTTGTTGTTAATGTCAATCAATTAACTATTGAAAGTACGGAAATAAACTGAATGACTGATATAATAAAACTGAAAATAAAGAATGCAAGATTTGTGAATGTTCGGAGATTTCAAACGCTCCTACGTCACCCCTTCTATCCCGAGGATAGGATATTCATTAAAAGTCTTTGATGTATACAACACTTTGTACAAACTCACTTCAGTTTGGACTTACCACTGCCAAAACTGAAACTCTTAGTATCAATACAATTTTATCAATATTCAACTGATGTAATTTCTAAGCACAACTGATCTCTTAAAGATCTAATATTACAACAATGAATGTTTGTGCTTAAGCTTAAAATATAGCCTGAAAGCTATTGATATGTATGATAAATGTGAGCTTTTTAGAGCTTTGACTCGAAGGTTAACTTAGAATGAATATACGCAGATTTCTTGCTAACTTGGTAACTGACTGTGTAACTCAGTTTTGTGCATAACTATTGTAGCTCTGTAACTCGGTAACTCTTTCTCAGCTGATCTTCCCGGCTATTTATAAGTGATGGAACGTGTGCTCGGCACCTTTGAGATGCTTTCAACACAATAAATCAATGAGCTGCAATAGCTCGTGTTCTAAGAATGTATACGTCGATGAATTAGATTAAGTTTGGTATTAAACCAAGCGGAAAAAACTTGAAATAATCATTCGTTAAGAAAAAAACTGATATGTTTTATATACTGTGCAACTGAATAACTCAAATACAAGAAAATCAGTTAGAGCTTATATCAGTTTAGTTATGGACATAACTGAACTGATATCAGCCGAACTGATTAAATCAGTTAAGAACAAAGCAAGCAGGTAAACAGTTAAAAGACACATGATATGTTTATGGATGTTCGGGGACTTCAACTACTCCTACGTCACCTCTTCTACCTCCATGGGTAGGATACACTAGAAGACTTTGATTTATACAACTCATTGTACAAATCCTACACAGCTTAAAACTTACCCACTGCTTAACTGAACTCCTAGTTTAGACTGAATGCAGCACCTTTCAGCCAACACTTGTTTAACGTCTGTGTGTCAAAGGCTACATACACAAGTTTATTGTCTTTGTGCCAGACTGTATTTGAGTGGTGGTGTGTGTGCATGTGTGTGAGAACAGAACAATGATAACAACCTGAAGGTGTTCTCACACACTGAGGGAAAATAAGCTTCTAATCTAAGCTGATATAACTTGAAGTGTTTCCTCTGGGCAAATTGCTTCTAGTAAGCATATATACAATATGCATGCCCTTCTTATTGTTGTGTTCTCTCTTTCAGCCACACTATGTATTTGTTGGTCTTCACTGATCTTCTATTTATAGGCGGGAAATCTTTGATCGTACAGTGAGACTCAATTATTGTATCCGTTGCATTTGGAATTTGTTCCTTGGAATCCATTCCGGAACTTTTGGCTTTAAGCTTCTGATGCAATGTTCATGATTGTACTGTGATAGTACAATTCCTTTTGTACCTTTGCACACAGCTGTAATCCATTAAGTAAGCTTGTCGTGATCTGCAACTGATTGCTCCTAACTGATGTTCTGAACTGATCAGTTGAACTGGTATTGTTCTGGTGCTCTGAACTGGTTCTACAAACTGATGTTCTTTGAACTGGTTCTTCAAACTGATCAGCAACTGGTATTTGAACTGATATAATAAAATCAGTTGACTCGTCAGTTGAACTAATTTCACTGATTCAGTTTACCTGATCAGCTGGACTTTTCATCAGTTGAACTCTTCATCAGCTGGCCGGGCTTCTGAAGATCTTTTGCTGAACTACCTATCAGCTGGACATTCAGTTAGCTGGTTGCGATGCATCAGTTGAACTTGTTCAGTTAGTTCGAGCAGTTGGTTCTTTCAGTTAGCATCTCCGATAGCTTCAGTTTTTGGCTCGTAAACTGATCATTTCAGTTTCAGCTATCTGCGCACTAAGGTAGGTTATTAGAAACAAAATAACAAGTTTTGTTAACATCAAAATAAAGCAAAGATTGCGAACTTTAAAAGTTCCAACAATAGGCTTTGCTTCCAACGGTAATAATGAATGCATTTGAATCTTTATATCCGTTAGACATGTCAACATTCTTCTGACAATCGTACACTATAGCTTTTCTGAAATGCAGTGTTCCCACTATGAGTTGCAGTATGCTCCTGTACAATTGTCTGTTGTTGGCTACGCTCTTTAACTGATGACGTGTCAAGCTGATTTATCTGTTGACTCTTTATAGTCGATAGGATTAACTAATTGCTATGTAACTGATCAGTCTTAACTGATCGTCCAGTTGACTACACAACTTCAGTTAGCTTTGAGCATTTCAGTTTCCTTTAATAATTTGCGAATTAATCTTCAGTTCGGGCAATTATCAGTTACACATCTTTAGTTCAATTATCTTCAGTTGTCTATATCAGTTCTTCAATATTTTCACGCTCAAATGTATCAAACTCCGAAATTATAATTTCAATTATTTTCTCTTTTTTGGTGTTTCAAAAAATTTAGAATTTATGAACTGATAATGAATGATTGTAGTAGTAATTGAATTGTGTTTGAAGAATATGCTAAACTGCAATAGAGAAGTGACACATGTTTCTATTTTTAGACTAATGATATGAGTATTAGTCCAAATGAAATGAAATCAATTTCATTAAAAAGCTAATACATAGTACTACATTTTTCATGTTTTGAGTTTTGTTCATATCCATTTGGAAATAGGGACAAAATCATCCCGAAATGTATTGTGTGCATTAAGTTCCCTCAATGACATATTTTGAGAGAATGAGCATAACTTTCGTGTCCGATCAAAATTGAGTGAGGTTTGTGGCAAATGAAAGCCAAGACATAAATCTACAACTTTCATGTTGACAACGTTTGATAATTCGAAACCTAGCATTCCGAACAGAACATGCGCGCCACTTCATTTCCGCCCCAGTGCGGCATTGTCAAAGTTTTTGGACAGAACCCGGCGCGCTAGGGAGCAACTTCATGATCGCCCCAGCGCGGCACGATAAAAATCGCCGGATAGAACTCGACGCGCTAGGGTGGTAATTAAAGAGCGCCCCAGTGCGCACTCCAGTATATAAATATTGATAAGAATGAAATTTCAGACAAGCTGTAGAGGCCAAAATAAGTACACGTAAATCTATGCATTTATTAAATTATTAAATTATTTATTTAATTTTAAAATGATTTAAACGATGCATGATTTATGATTTGTATTATTTTAAATTATTACATGTTTATTTGATGCACGTTAAAACGTTTTCTTGAGTTTTATGTTTCAGACGAATATTTTACACAGGATCGGGAAAAGAGACCAATGACGATTTAGGCGATTTATGAAATGTGGTATTTTATTTCAAGTCGAGAAAATTGATATTTTAAATGATTTATGAAGTTTTATGTATTTTAAAGCCTAATTTAATTTATTAGATGAAATTAAAATATTTTAAGCATTTTATTTTCAATTTTCAAAAATTTGGAGCTAATTCTTTAACTTATGGTTTGTTGTTTTATAAAATTTGTGGGCTTAATTATTTTACCTAATTAGTAGTTTTGCCATTTGATTAAGTTAATTAAAAGTGAAAAAAAAAGACTTTAAACTCACGCACACACACAAACACACACTCATCGACACACACACACTTTGTGATTTCTTTTTGAAAGGGAAAACTAGGGTTCTTGAGTCCTCCAGCAGCCAACCCCTTACCCTACGATTTTTCAGTAGCCTCATGTTTGATTAGTAGCAAGAAACGTGCCACAAGTAGTCCCGGATCGGTTCTCGCGTCTCCTCGTTTCGATATTCGTCGTATCGTGAGTATAAATCATCAACGCATGTATATTCTTTCATTTTTTTCACATCAATATTGTCATAGTAAATATTTTGATGTATATTTCGTGTAAAAATACGTATATGTTATGCAAAATTTGAACGATGATGCTTGGAATGATTTTGGAACAACTTTTAGATCTCAAAATTCCAATCTGCTGTCGATTCGAATCCTGTGAATTTTTGATCGGTTTTCTGGAAAAACTTCAACATATAAAATGTAGTAATTTTTGATATCTTTGAATTGACATTAAATTCGTAATTTTCGGACAAGAAACAAGTGAATTATGATTAATCTCATGTGACTGCTCAAACTGTGATGCTATCAAATGTGTTCTTCTGGTTTTCTTGAGGTTTATCGGTTGCAGGCTTTGTTGGGAACCACCGAGTGGTCACTGCTGGGTGGAGCTCGGGCGCGAGATTCTACCGCTCGAGCGCCAGGCCTTCTGGACGGGGCGCGCTCGAACGGCAAAATGTTACCGATCGAGCGCCAGGTATTCTGGACGTTTCTTCTTGGGCAGGCATGAATAATGTGTTAGTATGTAAAGCAGTCGCCCAAGCGAAATCCAACAAAGCTCTCAACGCTATATAAGTATGTCCGACGTGCAAAAACAAAAGAAAATATTTTATGTTTTTGAGGTATGCGAATTGTCTTGTGACCAATTATGTTACGGGTTTGGAAGCCGGAGAACGTGTTCGGGGACCTCTCCACCCCGGTAAAGCATGATAGGGTTTTGATCAGGATTGGGAAGCGTTAAAGCATGACCAGGGACCAATCCATCCGGTAAAGCTTGACCGAGGATCTTATGTATGTGGTAGTGGACGTTAGGTTGAAAGGTTGTGATGATCCTGCCAGCCCAGTACTGTGGTTTAGTCTGATCAGGCATGTTATGTTATGGGTCACTTGCTTTGAAACATATTTCTACGCAAAATGATAATGTTTATACATGTTTAAGTATGTATGATGCAGCACGTTTATGAAAATGTTTATGAAATGATGACACGTCTATGTTTATATAAATATATTCAGAGTTTAAGTATGTATGTGCTACTTTAAAATACATGTGGCGTTATTATGTAATACTTGCTATTCTCAGTTTATACATGTTGAGTCTTTAGACTCACTAGACTTGATTGATGCGGGTGAGGACGAGTACGAGGAGGAGAGAGATGGGGACCAGTGAGTTGGCTCCGACTGTGCGGAGGCCTAACCCGAGGACCACTTAAGTTTTCAAGAATTTTATGCATGTTAAATTCAATTACTCTGATTTTAATGAAATTACTTCATGTTGTTTAAACAAGTACTTTCTGCAATCTCGTTTTGATATGACATTGATGAAACGGAAATAGTTTGTACTCGTTTATATTTATATTGCATTTTGAGAGATTATTACTTATTTAAGAAAAAATTTTATTTCCGCAAATTTTACGTATTTTAAGGTACGGTACGTTACACAAGCTGTGTTCTTTTCTCTGGAATTTGAAGAAGAGTTTGGATATCGAGTTCTAACATCCGAATCGACTGTGAAACGTTGTTAGAACACGAAAAAAAATATATATTCGGAATCCTCGCGTCGAGAGCGTTCTTTAGAGGTAATTTTCTTCTCGATTCAGAACTTTTATTTCTTGAATCATTGGAATAGCATGTATTTGAAGTCAAGATCAATATATGCGATAGAATCACCGACAAGAAACTAATTTTCAAAGTCGGAATTGAATTATGTTACGATTTCAATTTGATATGAATTTTAAAATTTTCAAAAGATTTTTTGAAACTTGAAACGTTGATTTAAATGAATTCATTGATTGAAATGAATATGTTAATGATATAGATTGATTATCTGTATTAAAATCCTAATTGGGGATCACGCTACATTGACTGAAAACGAAGAATTGAGGTATGTTGCGATCGAGTAACATACGACATGTATCTGTGACATATGATATATGTTTGATTGAATTGACTGAGATTATGTGTCTATATGCCTAATTTGTTGAGTTGATGTGGCATATATGACATTTATGGTTGGATATCAATGTATAACATAAATATTTTGTTAACACCCATCATTTTATTCATACATCAATACATGACATGCACGTTGAGCTATGATCCTTGGATACCTTTATATCATTGGATTTGATTATGGGGTTTGTGAGCACGATGCTATGTTTGGCATTATGTGGCCCTTAAAACATATTCATTTGTGACCCCGATGATTGATTGATTGAGATTTGGGATTTGATGGCGCTTTGTCGATGCTATCATACGATTATCCCTTATACTTGATTGAGGCCGGTGTGCCAGCTCGAGCATTGATTTGATAGCGATTTGATTGGTTCTGATACATGATCAGTGGATGGGCATTTGACCTGATATCCTCACGACGTACGTGCATTGCACATCATATATCATTGTGTAGATACATGTTGTATATATTATGGTTGTTCCATACGGAGCTTTTGCTCACTCCCAAGGGGGAGGGGGGCTACTGTTGTCTTTGTGTGTGGACAATGACAGGTATTCCAGGTTATCAGGAGACCAAAGATGGTACTTTTGGAGGGAGTCACAGCTGAGTTTGAGGTTTAGTGGTCTATCCCAGTGTATATATGTATCTATATATTGGGGCATTTCTCGAGGATATGATTCGTTGTATGTAGTTGTTTTTTATTATGTGTGGACATATTTTTTGATATGACATGTTTAGACGAGACATCATTATATACTATTTTGAGTATTATAATTATAATTGACACATTTTGGACTCATTCTAAAGAAAAATTTTACGCGTTTTCCGCTGTAATTAATTAACTCTAATCAAATTGCATTGTAATAACTATTAGGAGTTAAGGGCCCCACAGCGTATGGATCCTACAAATGAAAGTGCTATGAATAATAGTACTGAGAGGATAGTTGGACAATTCAAATGAATGTTCATTGATTTGGTTATGGCTCGATTCTAGGATCTGAAACCACCGAAGTTCTTTGGCACCGAGAGTGCAAAAAGAGCAGAGGCCTGGTTGAAGGATATCGAGAACTTGTTTAATATTGTCGAATATTTGAAGCTTCGGAGAATGAAAGAAGCCGGTGTTGAAGTCACATGGGATGTCTTCAAGGCCCAATTTCTTGAGCAGTATTCTCCTCCATCTTATTACACCGCACAGGAAAATGAATTCAATAGTCTGCAGCAGAGAACGATGACTGTTGCAGAATATGCTTTGAAATTTTCTACTTTGTTGAAATATGTGCCTCATTTAGCTGCAAACGCAAAAGCAAAATATAACAGGTTTGTGAATGGGTTACATCCTACTATATATACTTTTGTTATTTCTGGTTTGCCTACTAGCTACGCAGAGGCAGTTGAATGAGCCAAGGCAGTCGAAGCTGGATTAAGGCGAGGAGGTCCTCAATATGTTCCTCCACCTCAAGTGTTAGCTCAGCAGCTTACCTTTTGTCCAAAAGGTAAAAATTTTAAAAATAATGGTTCTACTGCTTCTTCATCTTCCTTCAGTTCCAGTGGATCCCAGCGAAGGAGTACCGTTATTGCTCCTTATTGTAGCCATTGTGGAGGCAAGCATACTATTGAGTAGTTTCGGGGCATGTTTGGTACTTGTTATCATTGCGGGCAGGAAGGCCATTTCTCTCGTGTATGTCAGAATAGGGGTATGACTTCGTCCCAACCCCAGCCAGGATTTCGAGGTGGCCCTCGTATGGTGAGACTTGTTGTTCCTATTCCCTCTTTCCAGCAGTCGAATGTTCCATGATATCGAGGACCTGGTAGTCAGACTGTCCAAGGCCCTGCCCAAGTTAGAGTGTATGCCAATACTGAGGATCAAGCAAAAGAAGCTCCTGGTGGTGTTATTGCAGGCATCTGCATGCTCTACGATTATCTTGCACGTGTTTTATTTGATACATTAGCATCTCACTCATTCATATCTCATGCATTTGATGCATCTCATGACATTATGTGTACGCCATTATATGATACATCATCGATAGCCACGTCAGCAGGAAAGATTATTCTGTCTGAGCAGGTTAGGCATAATTGTGTATTGATATATGAGGATAATGTGATATTTCTGAATCTGATTGTCCTCCCGATGCACGACTTTGATTGTATTGTTGGCATGGACATCTTGACAACCAATCAAGCTATTGTTGATTGTTTTCATGGAGTGGTTCGATTTCGATGTGTTGATGACCCCAAGTGGAATTTTTATGACAAGGGTTCCAAAGCGAAAATTCCTTTGGTATCTTCTCTAGAAATGTCCCGGCTTTTGTTTAGTGGGGATGAGGGTTTTCTCATCTATGCTGTTGATGTCTCTAAAAAGGAGCCCTCTTTATTTGATATTGTTGTTGCTAAAGAGTTCTCGGATGTATTTCCCGATGAGATTCCTGATTTTCCTCCTCATCGAGAAGTTGAATTTAGTATTAATCTTGTACCGAGGACTGCGCCTATATCTAAAGCTCCTTATCGTATGGCACCTCTGGAATTGAAAGAACAATTGCAGGATTTTCTCGATAAGGGATATATTCGACCGAGTGTATCACCTTGGGGAACTCCAGTTTTATTTGTTCGAAAGAAAAATGGTACTATGCGAATGTGTATTGATTATATGCAATCAAATAGGACTGCTTATTTGATCAGCATCAGGGTACTGCTGTATACTCTAAGATTGATCTTCGTTCTGGTTATCTTCAAGTACGAGTTCGAGAAGAAGATGTGCCTAAGACTGCTTTTTGTACCAGGTATGACCACTATGAGTTTTTGGTTATGCCTTTTGGTCTCATAAATGCTCCTGCTGTCTTTATGAATTTAATGAATCGTGTCTTTTGAGATTTTCTTGACCGATTCGTTATCGTATTTATTGATGATATTCTTGTATATTCAAACTCAAAAAAGAGCATGATGAACATTTGAGACTGGTACTTCAAACTCTTCGCAATGGACATTTACATGCGAAATTGTCCAAATGTGAATTCTAGATGGACAAAGTAGTATTTTTGGGCCACATCATTTCAAGACATGGCATATTTGTTGATCCTACTAAGGTTGAAGCTGTATTAAATTGGCTGAGACCTATGAATGTTCCTGAAATCCATAGCTCCATGGGTTTAGCTGGTTATTATCGTCGTTTTATTGAAGGATTTTCGAAAATAGCTAAACATATTACTCTTTTGACACAGAAGAATCGGAAACTCATTTGATCAGATGAATGTGAAGCTAGTTTTCTTGAATTGAAGACGAGATTGACCACATATGTTCTTACTATTCTCTCAAGTACCGGAGGATTTGTGGTGTGTACAGATGAATCTGGTAAAGTTTTGGGCTGTGTTCTGATGCAACATGGCAAAGTGGTTGCTAATGCTTCTCGTCAATTAAAATCTCATGAAACTCGTTACCCTATTCATGATCTGGATTTGACCGCCATTGTGTTTGTTTTGAAGATTTGTTTTTCATTATTTCAGATCATAATAGTCTGAAATATCTCTTTTATTAATCTGATTTGAATATGAGGCAACGCAGGTGGATGAATCTCTTGAAAGATTTTGATTGTGAGATTCAGTATCATCCTAGATCGGTGAACGTTACTGCGAATGCCCTTAGTCGTAAAGTTCATGACTCTGTTTTAGCCTCTGTTAGTGTCGCCAAAGTACACGAGGATATATGTACTTCTTGTTGGATTTTTCACTCAAATTGGAATTCTGTCACTGTTTCAGCATTGCAAATTGATCCTAATTTGATATTGAAAATACGAAAGGCCCAACGGAACGATGCTCAGATTCAAAAGTCTAAAGAACTTGTATCTTCAGGACATCCTTCTAGATTTTAGATTGCTTCTGATAGTTCTTTACTACTTAATGGTCGGCTGGTAGTCCCTGATAATTCTGATTTGAAATCTGCCCTTCTGGCGAAGGCGTATGAAGGACATTGCCGAATTTATTTCGAAATGTCTTATCTGCCAACATGTGAAAGTCGAGAGAATGAAATAGAGAGGATTACTCCATAGTCTTGAAATTACAAAATGGAATTGGGAACATATTACTATGGATTTTGTGACTCATTTATCTCGTTCGCCCAAGGGCTGTGATGCTATTTGGGTTATTATTGATCGGCTTTCGAAATCTACACATTTTATTCCGTATGAGCGGACTTATCCATATAAGAAAATGACATGTTTATATATCGATAATATTGTGAGACTGCACGATGTGCCAGTCTCGATTTAATCTGATCATGATCCCAGATTTGCTTCTAAATTCTGGGATAGTTTCCAAGAAGATATTGGTACGCGTTTGGCTATGAATACTACTTTTCATCCTCAGACTGATGGCTAGACTAAGCGTACAATTCAAACGTTAAAAGATATGTTACGGGCAGTTGTGATGGATTTTAAAGTGGGATAGCAAGATGCCTTACCATTGGAAGAATTTTCTTATAATAATAGTTTCCAAACGAGTATTGGTATGGTACTGTTTGAAGTCTTATATGAGAGACGATGTAGATCACCGTTATTCTGAAATGAAATTGGTGAAAGACAATTGACTGGACCTGAAATGATACAGGAAATGAATGACAAGGTTCAGTTGATTCGACAGCGAACAAGATTCAACTACTCTTATACCACTTGTTAGGATCGGTTGGGTATGATAAAGTGTTTAGAAAGGGGGGTTGAATAAACGCTTGACAATTTTCACAACTTTTTGATGGATGAATCAGTTTAGTGATAAATTGAATTCGCGAATCTTATTGTCAATGTCAATCAGTTAACTAATGAAAGTGCGGAAATAACATGAATGACATATATAATAAAACTGAGAATAAAGAACGCAAGATTTGTGGATGTTCGGAGACTTCAAACTCTCCTACGTCACACCTTCTATCTCGAGGATAGGATATTCACTAAAAGTCTTTGATCTATATAACACTTGGTACAAACCCACTTTAGTTTAGACTTAACAGTGACAAAACTGAAACTCTTAGTATCAATACAATTTTATCAGTACTCAACTGATGTAATTTCTAAGCACAACTGATCTCTAAAAGATCGAATATTACAACAATGAATGTATGTGCTTAAGCTCAAAATATAGCCTGAATGCTATTGATATGTATGATAAATGTGAGCTTTTTAGAGCTTTGACTCGAAGGTTAACTTAGAATGAATATACGCAGATTTCTTGCTAACTTGGTAACTGACTGTGTAACTCAGTTTTGTGTGTAACTATTGTAGTTCTGTAACTCGATAACTCTTTCTCAGCTGATCTTCTCGGCTATTTATAGGCTTTGCTTCCAACGGTAATAATGAATGCATTTGAATCTTTATATCCGTTAGACACGTCAACATTCTTCTGACAATCGTACACTGTAGCTTTTCTGAAATACGGTGTTCCCACTATGAGTTGCAGTATGCTCTTGTACAATTGTCGGTTGTTGGCTACGCTCTTTAGCTAATGACGTGTCAAGCTGATTTATCAGTTGACTCTTTACAGCCGATAAGATTAACTGATTGCTATGTAACTGATCAGTCTTAACTGATCGTCCAGTTGACTACACAGCTTCAGTTAGCTTTGAACAGTTCAGTTTATTTTAATAATTTGCGTATTAATCTTCAATTCGGGCAACTATCAGTTACACATCTTCAAATCAATTATCTTCAGTTGTCTATATCAGTTCTTCAATCTTTTCATGCTCAATTTGTCAAACTCCGAAATTATAATTTCAATGCATTTGATTCAAGTACCATAGAATAAATTATACTTGGAGCGAGGGTACCAAGTTTTCTTGATGTTATGTGAAATTTGAGTTTTGTCACCTTTTCCATTGATGATTGAAACGGCCTTGTATTTCTTGAAAAAACACCAACTTTTGTTTATGCCATGTTTTCGGCTACAACACACATGGTCTAATTTCAACGAATAAACTGCTTTTTTTTTTTTTGCACGACCAGACTGCAAATTTTATACCGCTGCAATCCTCAACAAGTCTAGTTTCCAATGCAAAAAGCAATTTGTCATTTGAACAATCGATCTAGGAATTATGTTATTTTTATCAAGGTTGCTGCAAGCCGTCCGAGAATTAAACTATGCATATATATGTTAGAAAATCTGAAAATTTTGAATTTTAAAGACAAGAAAAAATTTCAAATGCTCTTTTAAGAACAACCCACTCTTATAACACTTGTTAGGATGGAGGATGTGTTTAGAGAGAGGGTGAATAAACACATTAATTTTTATTTAAAAAACTTGAGCTACAATAAGTTGTTCTTTAAATGTTAAAAAAACCGAGCTCCGAGAAATTAAATCGATTTTTGTGATCAAACTAATTGGAAGAAACTCAAAATAATCTCTCTAAACATGGATTAAATATTTTGTAAAACATTTGAAAAGAGTGCAAGAAAATGTAAAAAAAAAATTTGACTGAAGCATTTTATCAAACACTTTCTATGAAATATTTTGGTATTTGAAAAACACATAAAATGCTTCAACTATGCCTACAAAAACCAGTAGCAAAAGTAAGTAAATATGCACGAATTTGTTTATTGATGTTCAGATATTAACAACTCCTATATTAGCCCTTCTTCTCCTTGGAATGATTACTAGAAGACTTTGATATTTAGTACATTTTGTACAAATCAATTTCGACTCAAAACTTATTTTTTGCTTAATCGAAAATCCTAGCACACTATCGATTGTAAGCCGCAATATCACAAACCGCATAAGGTTTAACTGTTTGGATATCGTATTCTCGCACCCAAGACGCAGCGGAAGTTTAAAAATTTTTTTCTTGGGCGTCGTGTGTTTAGAAACATTCATAAGGCATTTAGAATTATAGCTTTGCGTTTTAAACGCTGGACTCAAAACTATTCTGGTTTGGGGCGGATATAGTCCTTCTTGTAATTTCCTACAGACGACTATTCTATTTTGATCGCCTAATTAGGTCCACGATCGAAAGCTATATTCGTCGCTTGCGACGACAGCAGCACGACGATGGAAGACTCTTGATGGCCGAAATTATTTTTTCCCCAAAATCATATGTTGGCCGAGACTTCATGATTGTAAATCATGAATTTTGTAATTGTTTAATATTAATCAATGATTAAGCTAATACTTATTGATTTTTTAATCAATGATTAAGAAAATCATATTTGTCTTTTGTGATCAAACTATTCCAACAATTTAAAGGGATGGTCGTGGGTTTCAAGGGAGAAAGGAAAGAGTTTTTCTTGTGTTTTGTGTGAAAAATTATGGTCATGTATTATGAGTCCTAGTGGTGTATTTATAGAGTGAGACTCCTAATCCAATTAGGAGTCCCTCTCCCACAAAGACTCTAGTAACTTCATTATATTAAAACTCTCATATAATTAATATATAATGTATTTATTAACTTTTAATAATACACTATATAATAATACAATATACACATATTTTATATCACAATATAAAATAAATATGTACATGAATTAAATTAAATAACCATTATTTAATTTATAAATTAACTCCTTAATTAATTTAATTCTAGACTCCTCTAGAACATATATGAGAATTTGTGCATGTTAGTAGTCACCACTACTAGCACAATCATTTAATTAGTAAATTCCAAATTCATTAAAAATTGATTCCGAACTCATTATAACCCTTATCGACGATCCGAGAGCGCCGATGTATCAAGGATACAAATCTTGTACATATAATGAAAATCGAAAATTTCGAAGATCAAAATTTTCATTTACCAAATTTAGAACTTACCATATATGGCAGCTACCATATTTGGCAGCTGCCAGTTTTAGTGAACTCATTAACAAAACAGGCAGTTCCACTCTCCTTTCTTATTTAGCAATCATGTCAGCTTTCACTTCTTCCATCATATGGAATCAGCTTATAAACTCCTTTATAAGCTTCCTGTTTGATCTCCATCAAACTATAGTCGTCAAATTTCAACTCCTTAAAATTTGACTATCTCAACGGGAACACAGAATCCGATACTTGTGTGTCCCTCAATGGTTCAGAGATACAGCTAGCTGTGGGTTCACATCTCTATGTGATTCAGAATAACATTTATTCTTATTCAGATTTACCGTAGTTAACATCATTCTTTTCATCAACTCCTTGATCAAGAATGTCAGAACTTATTTCTGATTGCTCCCATCAGATCATTGTAAGAGCGTCTAGTAGCATCGCCCCATGATCCCCTAGGTATCACTGATAGTTCCTGCAAGAACCTTTAGTCCTTGTTAGCGTACAGTACGGTCCCTTAAACACATATATCTCGATCGAATCTGCAACCATTGGTATATCGAGAGTTGCATATGAATTCGATAACGATACGATTTATCTTTGAGTACTAATAGTGGCATGATATGTGCAACTAGGAAAACACCTTTCGCTAAAGCACATTTCTTGCTCTGGCCTGAGACTCCTTGCACTATTAACTCATCAGATCACATAGGATATCTTCACCGGTAGGCGAACGGTGAATCGCTGACTACAATGCATTTGCTCCTACGTATTTCGAAACTACACCCAACCTCGCCACCTGATGACCCTCGATGGAGTTGGTAAACAGATCAAAGTGCATGCTAGTACGTATAGTCCCTACATTGTCCCGGGTCAAAGGACTAATGATGTACAACCATAATTGCGGACTATAACACTCGATAAGTGAGAAACACTTGGACCGTCCGAGGGAAGGTTGTTCGGTGCATCATCATATGATCACTCATCTGTGTGAATGGACATCTCCATGCCCTTGCTAATGAAACATGGCGTTTACACCACAGATGCTTGTCTCAATCTCGAGCGACCTTTATCCTTGTTTTAGGCGGCTGATTCGACTAGGAACCTGTTTAGAATATACGGTACACTTCTTAATGAGTTTCATGATCTTACGTTGCGACGCAGACCTCATGGTACCTATTGTATATTCAAGGACTTTATCTATGCAGCTTGCATGGGTATACAGATAAAGTATAATGCCATAATCGAATAAAATCCTAAAATATTATTAAAATAAAGATTGTTTTACATTATAGTCAATAAAACCCGAGCCACAAATTGGCTTGCTCGGCACCTACTCTAACATTAACGTCTTTTATGCTAAGACTACAAATACAATTATTAATGTCTTTGTGTGAAGACTATCACTCAACTAAATTTTGAAGGTCATTTATCTTGTAGATGTGAGTGATTGTGTGTACGTGGAAATTAATATATTACAATGTATATTGTAGTGTCCAATGTTGGATAATTTTGATGCTTAATGAATGAAAATTAAGAAAATTAATCAATGTGTTTGATTAGAAAAATTCAAAACGAAAAACGAAGCTTAATGAACGAATATTAAGTTCGGTGGTTCTGAATTAAACTCGAAACAAGTTCATCGAATGTTGAAAGAACGTCAAACGATTAGTCGGATCATGTAAGGGATGGAAACAAAAAAAAATTCAATCGGTGAACAGTAGCAGGCGCACCTGCGCAAGTCTGCGTCGCGCGCCTGCTGCGAGTCTGAGCGCAGTCGCTGTCGAGAGTGCTCGGCAGCGCGCGAGCGGACACGCGCACGAAGCGTCCTGTTCGTGTCCCTTAGATTTTTCTAGCATTTTTCATTTCCTTGGCATTGTTTGATGATTGTGGTCAGTTACAATGGCCAAGGAACATCCTTATGAATGAAAGATCATGTCATTTCACATAAAAAAAAAAAAACTTTAAATGCTTGATTTATTGAAAATCAAAGACACGTTATTTTTCATTTGCATATTGTTCTTCCTTCTTCTTCAACAAGAGAGAGTTTCATTCATTTGCTTGTTATAGAACTTGGATATTTGAGTGCTCATTATCCAAGAGTTGTAGTTGTATCTTGGGAGAAGATTGCCACAAACTCTAGCACATTGTGAGGGACAAATTCTTCTTAAGGAGAAAGTGTTCAACACTTGCCTCTACAAGCCATTTCTTTGTTTTTTCTTGTTTCTCCTTTCAAATTTGAATCCCTTACACAACAATCTTAAGAAGAATTTGGATTTTTAATCATTTGCAAGAAGAATCTCAATGGCATCATCATTTACAACACCACATGCAACCGTTGCACCAGGAGAGAAACCAGAAAAGTTTTGTGGTGCAGATTTCAAAAGATGGCAACAAAAGATGCTCTTCTATCTCACAACCTTGAGTTTGTCAAGGTTCTTGAAGGAGGATCCTCCCACCGTTGCTGAAGATGAGACAGACATCAACATGAGAGCCGCTTTGGATGCATAGAACCAAAGTGATTTCCTGTGCAAGAACTACATTCTCAATGGACTTGACAATGCATTGTACAATGTGTATTGTCAAGTCAAGACCGCCAAGGAACTTTGGGATATGCTTGATAAAAATTACAGGGCGGAGGATGCGGGTTTGAAGAAGTTTATTGTTGGGAGATTTTTGGACTACAAGATGGTGGACTCAAAGTCCATGATGAGCAAGTCCAAGAATTACAACTTCTCTTGCATGAGATTCATGCGGAAGGAATGAGTCTAAGAGAGTCCTTCCAAGTTGCTGTTTTGATCGAGAAACTCCCTCCGTTGTGGAAGGATTTCAAGAATTATTTGAAGCACAAAAGGAAGGAGATGGGATTATAGGATCTCATTGTGAGACTGAGGATAGAAGAGGACAACAAGAGCACCGAGGCCAAGGCAAGTAAAATGGCAGCAAGGGTGAACATTGTTGAAGCGAGTTTCGAAGGGAAGAAAAGGAAGTTTGAGAAGCAACCACAACAAGGCCAACAATCACAAAATAAGAAGAAGTTCAGAGACACTTGTTATAACTGCGGAAAACCGAATCACATGGCTAAGGATTGTAGGAAGCCAAAGAAGGGAAATCCTCAAGCAAATGTAGTTCAAGAAAGGTCGGTACCATTTGATTTTTCTGAACTTGATTTATCTGCAGTGATTTTTGAAGCAAGTTTAGTGGAAAACCCCCAACGAGTGGTGGGTTGATACTGGAGCAACTCACATATGCTCCAACAAGTGGATGTTCTCCACATACACTCCATCGACCGGGAGAAAACTATATATGGGGAACTCCACTACATCTGAGGTGGTGGGCACGTGAAATGTAGTACTTAAGATGACATCGGATTTGGAAGTAACACTTGTTGATGCACTTCATGTACCGGACATAAGAAAGAACTTCGTGTCGGGGTCTCTGTTGGTCAAACATGGGTTTAGACTAGTATTTGAGTCTAACAAGGTTGTATTGACCAAGAATGGTCATTTTATTAGAAAAAGATATCTCGATGAGAACCTTTTCAAGTTGAATGTAATGGCTATACGCCAAAATGTTATTGAAAGTAATAAAAAAAAAGTTCTATTTACTTGCTTGAGTGTTCTCATTTATGGCGTGTTCGTTTAGGACACGTAAATTTTAATACTTTGCAACGTTTAATGAAACTTGAACTATTGCCTAAACACAACGTCGATCCAACACACAAATGCGAGATATGTGTTGAAGCAAAAATGACCAAAGCGCCTTACCACTCGATCGAAAGATATACAACTCCTCTAGAACTAATACACACCGATCTTGGTGATTTTAAGTTTGTACAAACTAGAGGAGCGAAAAGATATTATGTGACATTCATTGATGATAATATAAGGTACTGTTACGTATATCTTTTGAGGTCAAAAGATGAAGCTCTTGAAGCATTCAAAGGTTATAAAACCGAAGTTGAGAATCAACTAGGCAAAAAAATAAAAAGGGTTCAAAGCGATAGAGGGGGCGAATACGGAGCATCGTTTGATGAATTCTGCACATCTGTGGGTATGCTTCATGAAACGACTGCTCTTTATTCACCACAATCGAAATTCGAATGGCATTGCTAAAAGAAAGAATCGAACTCTGAAATATATGACGAATGATATGATAATAAGTTCAGGACTACCCCAAAACTTGTGGGGAGAAGCAATACTATCGGTTAATCACATCCTGAACAAGATACCCCACAATAAAAATGACAAGTCACCTTACGAATTGTGGAAAGCTCACAAACCTTCCTACAAGTACCTCAAAGTGTGGGGGTGTCTAGCTAAGGTTGAAATACCAAAGCCTAAACAAGAGCGAATTGGACCAAAAATGGTCGACTGCATATTCATCGGATATGCACATAATAGTAGTGCCTATAGGTTTATAGTGCACAAATATGAAAATGCAGAAATGAATACAACATGACAATTGAGTCAAGAAATGCATTATTTTTTGAAAATATATTTCCTTGTAAAGAAAGGAAAGACAATGGTTCTATCAAGCGAAAACTTGAGACGGAGCATGCAGGTCAAGTATCTACATATGAGTCAACTCTAAATGAAAATGTTATACCATTGGAAGACTCTTCAAAGGAGCAAGAGACAAGAAGAAGCAAAAAGGCTAGAATCTTAAAGTCCTTTGGTCAAGACTTTCATACTTTTATTTTAAAAAATGAACCAAAGGACATACAAGATGCTTTGGCTACCCCTGAAGCTCCCTATTGGAAAGAAGCCATCAACGCTGAAGTAGATTCTATTTTGCAAAACCATACTTGGGAACTAGTGGATCTTCCACCAGGTACCAAGCCATTGGGATGCAAATAGATATTGAAAAAGAAAAATAGAATTGATGAAAGTATTGAAAAATACAAAGGCAGGCTTGTGGCCAAAGGCTATATACAAAGAGAAGGTCATGATTTCTTCGACACGTACTCACCAGTTTAAATAATAACATCCATTTGTGTGCTCATTGCTATTGCAGCTTTGCATAACCTTGAAATACATCAAATGGATGTCAAAACAGCATTCTTAAATGGTGAACTTGAAGAAGAAATATATGTGGAGCAACTTGAAGGCTTCATTATTAAAGGACAAGAAAGAAAGGTATGTCGTTTAATTAAGTCACTATATGGACTTATACAAGCGCCCAAGCAGTGGCACGAAAAATTTGACAAGGTAGTATTGTCAAATGGATTTAAGATTAATGAGTGTGACAAATGTGTTTACATTAAAAGCACTCGAGAATCTTATGTGATAGTATGTCTATATGTGGATCACATGCTAATAACGGAGAATAGACAAAAGTTGAGGGTACAAAGAAAATGTTGACAAAATATTTTGATATGAAAGATATGGGTATTGCTGATGTAATTCCGGGGATTAAAATCTTTAGAACTCTAGAAGTAATAGTCTTATCTCAGTCTCATTACTTAGAAACAGTATTGAAGAAGTTTAACGCTTATGAATCTACCCCAGTAATAACGCCTTTAGACGTGAATGTCCATTTGTCGAAGAATCGTGGAGAACCAGTTTTCCAACTGGAGTAATCCAGAATTATTGAAAGCCTTATGTACATCACTAACTGTACTAGACCTGACATCGCTTGTGTGGTTAACAAGTTAAGCTGCTTTACAAGTAATCCTAGTGATGCACACTGGAAGGCGTTGACAAGGGTGTTTAGATATTTAATGCACACCTCAGAATATGGACTAAATTACACAAGGTATCCTGCAGTACTTGAAGAATACTGTGATGCAAATTAGATTTCTGAAACCAAGGACTCCAAATCCACCAGCGGCTATGTATTTAGCATTGGTGGATGAGCAGTCTCTTGGAGGTCATCAAAACAAACTTTCATTGATAGATCTACTTTTTAGAGGACGTTCCATGTTGGACAAGTCCAGTGCCATCAATCTTGATACATTGCGACAGTCAGTCGGCAATTGCAAGGGCACAAAACAGTATGTACAATGAAAAGTCTCGACACATTCATCGAAAACATAACACTCTGCGACAGTTGATCTCTAATGGAGTTATATCATTTGATTATATTAAATTAAAGGATAAATTAGCGGATCTACTTACAAAAGCATTAATTAGAGATCATATATACTGTTTGTAAAGAAGAATGGGTTTAAAACCTACCAAATAAAGTTTTCATAGTGGCCACCCAACCTTGTTGATTGGAGATCCCAAAATCTTGATTCATTGGGACAACTAAATTATTAGAACTTGAGTAATCATTCCTCATTCCTATGACGATGAGTGAAGTTGCCTACAAAGGTAGTGAGGTTAAGTATTGTATTTTTAATGATTCCGTAGCTCGCAAAAGCGGGGTAAGTATGTTACCTTTTTACAAGGAGATCACCTATGTACGTGTGAGGACGGGCCGCTGTGAGGATGGGCCGCCTCGATGAAACACATATGAAGCCAAGATGTGTTCCATGGCCAAAACGGACACAATCGATAAAACAAAATGGAAATGGAAGGAAGGTTATCTTGTGGGTACAGTTGTCTGGGTTTACATGAACCGTCAAGAAGTTCAAGACATCAAGTTCACTTCGTGGCCTAGTAAATCCGATTGTATTCCACTAGGGAAGGTTCAAAGCCAAAAGCCACTTCTCTTGATGCGATAATTTTTCGTATATACTCTCTCTTATGCATCACAAGCATTCATGCATTAATTTCATTCATGTGCGGGATTGTTGGATAATTTTGATGCTTAATGAATGAAAATTAAGCAAATTAATCAATGTGTTTGAATGGAAAAATTCAAAACGAAAAACGAAGCTTAATGAACGAATATTAAGTTCGATGGTTCTGAATTAAACTCGAAACAAGTTCATCGAATGTTGAAAGAACGTCAAACGAGTAGTCGGAACATGTAAAAGACGGAAATAGAAAAAAAATTCAATCGGTGAACAGTAGCAGGTGCGCACCTGCGCGGGTCTGCGCACAGGCGCGCGCGCCTGCCAAGAGCTGCCGAGAGCGTGCGAGCGGACACGCGCACGAAGCGCCTTGTTCATGTCCCTTCGATTTTTAAAGGCATTTTTTCATTTTCTTGGCATTGTTTGATGATTATGGTCAATTACAATGGCCAAGTGACACCTCTATGAATGAAAGATCATGTCTTTTCATATAAAAAAAAACTTTAAATTCTTGATTTATTGAAAATCAAAGACACATTATTTTTCATTTGCATATTGTACTCTTACTCCTTCTTCAACAAGAGAGAGTTCCATTCATTTCCTTATTGTAGAACTTGGATATTTGAGTGCTCATTATCCAAGAGTTGTAGTTGTATCTTGGGAGAAGATTGTCACAAACCTCTAGCACATTGTGAGGGGCAAATTCTTCTTAAGAAGAAAGTGTTCAAAAATTGCCTCTACAAGCCATTTTTTTGTTTCTTCTTTTTTCAACTTTCAAATTTGAATCCCATACACATCCAAAAACCAGTATACATAAGTCGCATGCATAATTTAATAAGATAATTAATTTAAATGATTTAAAAAGTGTTAAATGATGCATTCAACATTTTAATTTATTGTAAATATTTTTATTTTTATTTTATGGTATTTAATTGTATTTCTCGAGTTGAGTTTTTCAGACGAATAATCAATGCTTAGTCGGAGATAGGAGATCAGAAACGATTAACGTGCTAAAATTAAATGCTATAATTTAAGCCAAAAAATTAGTTAATTTAAATGATTTATGAATTTTATCATTTCAAAGTAAATTTAAATTTTAAGGGGAATTAAAAGATTTTAAATAATTTTATTAGCGAATTTCAAAATTAAGAGATTTAATTCTTGAGCATGGTGTTTAAGGTTTTATTAATTATTTGATGCTTTAATTAAATTTTTAGGTTAGCATTTAATTAAGTTTGCAAAGTTTTTTTTTTAAAAAAAAAGGTCATAAACTCACGCGCACACACATGACAATTCTAGGTTTTTGCTCCCTAGCAGCCATCACCACTTCTCCACTCCTTAATCCATACTTTGGTGAGATTTTCACAAGTTTTTGTAAAGAAAATCTTTTAGCAATCGTTTCCCGTTCATCCTCCACGCTCGTTCGCGCCGGTATTCGTTTATTCGAGCATTTATACGCAAATGCATGTTCTAAACATTTCGTTACGCCTCAATCTTGTTATAAACAGTTATTTGATGATATTATGCATTAAAAACGTTTTTATACATGAAATATTTGAATCAAATCATGAATTTGCATGCTGAAATTTTTCTGCACAAGATCCTTCAAGTTTTCATGAGTTTTTGATGTGTAGGCTTCGTGTGGATTGTTCAGGCTGTTACTGATATGTATGGGGATGTATTAGGATGTGTTTAGATGTTGTTTACCAGTCCTTGAAGGGTCAAAAGTGGTCTAGTCGTGCGAAAGAAAAGGTAGAGCGCAAGCTGCCGCCGTGTGCGCGTGGGGGCTATTTTCGGTGTTTTGCTTGTTGGGGCAGGTTTGGGCTGGGTTAAGGGTCGTGGCTAGGGTTTTGACCATTTCTTAGGGAATTAAGGTGAGTCTAGTATTTTTCGTTTATGGGGTGGTTGGGTACGAAAGTCATTGGACACAAAAAAGGGCAGCACGCGCAAGGGCATGTCACAGACGGTTGTTCCACGACGTCCACGGGCAATCTGAGTTGGTATAAACCATATCAGTGGCTTGTTTAGGTTCTAAGGTCATGGTATAGGGCTTGGTTAAGTGCTGGTTTGATCATTGGTAAGTTTAGAACTGTATAGAACCCGAACGTGTCAAAAAGTGGCCAAATAGAGCCTATAGTTGCTTGTCTTGTTTCGGTATGGTTTGGGGCTGTTCCAGAGGTGATTCTAAGGCTATTGATAGTTTGTAGGTTGATGTTCAAGGTTGAGTCGAGTCTTGAGTCATGGGGGTAAATAGCAAGTCATTTTATTTAATTCAGGATTCGTACGAGAAATATGCAAGTTTATGGGATGTTTTGAATTTTAAGTTATAAGGGGTGCCAGCGAGTCCGGAGGTCGATCCAACGAGGTCCACGGCGTTCTTAAATAAATATAACATCCAAAAATATTATTTTTGAGGTATGTAAGTTGTCTTGTGGTCAAATTATGCATGTAAGGGTCTGGAAGCCGGAGAACGTGTCCGGAGACCTTTCCAACTTATCATATGATTGGTAGTGTATATCTAGTCCAAGGACTGCGTTGATTTTGACGGCCAAGAGCTATCGTATTAGTTTGATTAAACGAATTATGTTATGGTGCTACATTTCAATGAGCAGAACTCTACGCAAAATGTTTATGTGTTTGCTATGTCAAATATGTTTATGAAATTATATATGTAGGGAAGTCACGTCATATTTATTTATGTCTAAGTTATTTTACGTATCAATTATGTTAAAGTCGCATGATTTTCTTTTACTATGTAATATTTGCTACTCATGGTTTATGTATGCTGAGTCTTTAGAATTATTAGACTTGATTGATGCAGATGACGTTGTGAGGAGGCCGGAGGCGATGACCAGTGAGAACCATAGGTTGTGAACGTCCGATGGCCTTGCAGTTTATGAGCTTTATGAACGTTCAAACTTATTTAGTACTCTGATTTATTCTATTCCATTTTTGGTTGGAAACAAATTATTTTTTTGGTTGTTTTAAAATATTTTATGGATGTCGACGTGGATCATTTTTATGCCTCAAAATAATCAGTATTTGAATTTTTTATTTTATTTAGTTTCGAATTTTTGGGTTAATTATTGTAAATTTTCGAAAACTATGTGTAGGTATTTATTGAGTTTAAAAGTTAAGACTTATGGATTAATTAGATAGAAAAATTTTATTTTTCGCATATTTTAAGTAGTATAGTAAGTGAGGGCCATTACAGTTGGTATCAAAGCAATGTCCTAATTAAAGATTGTGCCACTTCAGGTTGCGAGAAGCTCAGGAACTCACGCCCCAAATATGTAAGTTTTTACAATTTTAAATGTAATAGGTATTAAAGTACGAGTTTCTTTAACTGCGTGTTAAAGTTTTGAATCACATTTAGTATATGAATATTATTGTTATGCATGTTGGTTACGTGTTGGGTTGGATTGTCGAACAGTATACCTCCAAAACGTATGGTTGATCGCGAGGACCATGGGGCTCATAAGGAGGACAGGGTTTCCCCTCCACGTCCACCACCTGATCTTCAGGCTCATATGCTTGCTGGAATGACCCAGTTCTTTGTGCAGATTGCTAGGAACAATGCCGAGGTGGGAAGGAGGACGAGTTCGGAAGCAATTTATGAGTGCTTTCGCAAGATGGACCCCAAGGACTTGGCGGGGATGACATATCCTATGGTGGCAGAGAGATTTATTAAGTGCATAGAGGTGATCTTTACCTTTACGGAATTGCAGGATGCAGATAGAGTCATATTTTCCACCTACTTATTGAAGGATGATGCTAGGTTGTGGTGGGAAGGAGTGTGTGACGGTGAATCTTGAGACCTTTACTTGGGAGGGCTTCAAGGAGGTGTTTTACTTTAAGTACTTCACAGATGATGTCTGTTCCCAGGTGACTAGGGAGTTCATGACGCTGAGACAGAGAGACCGCACTTTGACGGAGTTTGTGAGGAATTTTGAGCATGGGTTTCATTTTGTGCCCATGATTGCTAATAACCTGGGGAAGAAGTTGAGGTATTTTCTTGATGGTTTGCAGTCGATCTTGCGCCGTGTTGTTCGTGTGGCTGGTCCTATGAATTTTTCTGTTTCTATGACTAGAGCCTTAGCGGCGGAGCAGGATCAGAGGGACATTGAGAACGACTGACATGGAAAGAGGCCTTATCAGGAGCCTCGACATCAGCCTCAACAGCATAATAAGATGCCATTTCAAGGACCATTCAAGGGCAAGGCACTGCAACCCCAAAAGAAGGCTACTCAGAAGCCCAACGACTATCAAAGGAGCCTGCTTATGGAAGATGTTAAGATAAAGAGGTTACCACTAGGACAAAAGCTATAGCTGTTAGCTGAGGTGCAACTTTATTTTCTTATACTTGTGGCAACACAAAGTGCACCTACTTAAGTGCTAACGGGTCGGACTGTTAGGCCCATGAGTCCGATGAGGTTCGTGTCTATATGCCAGTACTATCTCATCTATCTTAGAGATCAGTTTTACACACATGTCCCTAGCAGAGACAGTATTACCTGTTAAGATATGTTGTTCTTTTATGGCCCACTTAGCCAGTCATATCAAGCAGCTTAACGTCAGCAGCTTGACGCGTGAGAACTTCCCATGAGGTCACTCATCTAAATACTACTCTCACTCATACACGCTTAACCCAACATGGGACATGCAAATGCTTTAAGTGTGGAGCTGTTGGTCATATGCTTAAAGATTGCCCACAGTTGAAGCAGCAGACTCAGGGACGAGTCTTTGCTATGCATGTCGAGGAGGCAAGACACTACTCTTCTTACAGGTGTTATAATTAATTCAACACATTATAGTTTATTGGAATTTGGGATGAATGGTTCAAAATTTTTGGATAGTAGCATGCTGATTTTCGAAATTTTTAAAAAAAATTGTGGATAGTGGATTCAAGTTGTGCATGTGAGTAAGTCTAGTCCTATGAGAAATTTTTTGAGTTCAATGTTATGTTAATATTATCTTAGTAAGGATCTTTATAACAGGAGTAGCAATGAATGCTCTGTTAGACTCATTCATTTATATCAGACAGCTTTGTGAGTTATTTGTGCGTCAAGCCCACCAGGCTCGACGTAAATTGTTCTGTGACATTCCCATCTGGGGAAGAATTGTCAACTTCCAGCGTTGTCAGAAACATGGATCTCGAGCTACAGGGACAACGGTCTATGCTGACCTTATTGTACTGTCGATGCCAGAGTTTGACATTATTTTGGGAATGGATTGATTGTTGAAGAATGGAGTGTTAATTGACTTTCAGCGAAGGTCGGTATTGGTTAGACCGCTGGGTCTGGATAAATTTGTATTTGAGCCAGATGGATGCATAAATCTATCTCGAATGATATCTTGCGTCCGGGCGAGGAAGCTTTTGCATAAGGGATGCAGGCATTTAGCGAGCATTATTTCAGCCCCTGATACAAACAGTCAGTCCATAACAGACGTCCCAGTTGTCAGAGACTTTCCTGAAGTGTTTTCTGTCGACGTTGCGAGTATTCCACCTGAGCGTGAGGTGAAGTTTTCTATTGTTATTATGCCAGGTACCGTGACAATCTCCAAGGCACCGTATCGGTTAGCGTCTGCAAAATGAAAGAGCTCAAACAGCAGATACAAAAGCTACTAGATATAAATTCATACGCCCTAGTTGTTCTCCTTGGGGAGCACCAGTGCTTTTTGTGAAGAAGAAGGATGGAAGCATGAGACTTTGCATTGATTACCGTGAATTTAACAGAGTTACGTTGAAGAACAAGTACCCATTACCGAGTATCGAGCACTTATTCGATTAGTTACAGTGAGCGACTGTGTTCATCAAAATAGATCTCCGCTCTGGGTATCATCAGCTGAAGGTGAAAGACTCAGATGTGCGTAAGACAACTTTCATTACTCGCTATGGACATTACGAGTTTTTAGTAATGTTGTTCGGGTTGACAAATGCTCTAGTGATTTTCATGGGTCTCATGAATCGGTATTTCAGCATTATTTGGATCAGTTTTTTATTGTATTCATAGATGACATCCTCATCTATTCTAACAGCCAAGAGGAGCATAGCCAGCATTTGTGTACAGCGTTGCAGGTATTGCAAAGCCGAAATTTGTATGCAAAATTCAGCAAGTGTAAGTTTTGGTTGGAGAAAGTAGCATTCTTGGGTCACGCTATCTCTAGCAGTGATAGATTCAGAGGTTTGATCTTGAGATTTATTCTAGGGGCAGAGCTCTTAGGTTATCCACCTTGACTGTACAGTCTTCATTCATAGACCGTATCCGTAGTGGACAGTCGTCTGATGAGCAGATGTAGAAATGGAGACTGAGTGATGAATCTAAGGGCAGTAAGCTTTATATAGTGGTCGATGGAATTGTAAGGTACATGGAGAGAATTTGGGTTCCTAGTGTTGATTCGATTAGAGGAGATATCATGTCAGAGGTGCATACATCACTGTATTCCATTCATCGACGATGGTACCGGGTTGGATGGATTTCTTGTCGTGAACGCTGGATTCTAAGTGTAGAGTACCCGAGTAGGAGAATCTGCATACTTAAAAGAGCAAAGAACGTTAGTGGAGCGCCGGAAGGTTTTCCTGCATGGTCACTTCGACGCTCAAGTCAGTCAAGTGTTTACGTAGAAGAAAGTACATCAAGAGAATATGTTTTCTGATGAAAAATATATGAATGCATTAATATCAAGTAAACCTATTATTTATAAATGAGAAATCAATGATGACATTGTTTTCAGTGTTTAGTTGTTACTCATGACAAGATGGTTACTCATGTCCTGCTCCTTGACAATGTCACATCTGACAACTTATACAAATCTTGATATAGTCACATCATCCTTACGTGCACTGAAAGATATGTCAATGATATCGAATCATGGCGTCCCATATGTATGGACCCGAGAGTGACAACTGTACCAAGCCGCTCGGGGAGGCGATCATGGTGTGAAACCTTGCCATCTGGATCTCACTATACTGTCCGGGCTCAACTTAGCACGTGGTAGTTTGATTTGTCTTTGTTGTGTATTTCCGCTCGCAAGCACACGGTTGTCAAGTTTTAATATAAGAGAGTAAAGTATCGTTCCCACGAGTAGTATATAAATAAAAGTATATCAGTTCGACTTTATCTAGAAGAATCAATAAGAAGTTTAGTTTACTGAAAACGAATTGATTGAAAATGAATAGTAATCGAATCACCGAATGAAGCAAATATCAATGAGAAAAAAGATCTAAAGGAGTGATTTCACTTAATGTCCACGATAACTATTCTCGGTTGAATTTATATTCATGAACTCCACTCATTTAATAGCCAAGAACACTTAATTATTTTATTCTCTCTTTCCCAAGTGACGAATAAATTGTATCATTCAAACTTCGATTCAAACATTCCAAATAAAAATCTAAGTTTAAATGATATATGCAAACGATGATCTTACCTAAGCCCCGCTAAATTTATATGCCTTCCGAACAGTATAAACATTTAATGATGTGTCTCTAATGATCCAAAATTCTAGTCTCTCTCCCGAGTTGTAGAATTAATATGATAACAATCAATTTATGGCCAGTAAATTGAAATCGATAAGAACTAGAGGACACAATTGAACTGGCAGGAGTTCAATCATATAAACAACATAGTAAAATTTATCGTATCAACAAAGCTACATCATCCTCTAGAATTGAAAAGTTAGTGCATAACGAAATCTAAATAAAAACAAAGCATGTTTGAAGATTTAGACATCGCAACACAAGAAATTAAAGGCAGAAGATTATATAACAAATCAGAAGTGACATCTCTGTCCCCAAATTCGTCGTTCTTCGTTGTCGAGATCAATCCTGGTGTTCCAATTCCTTCTCCAATGTATCATCTTCGTCTCTCATGTCTTTCCTCTCAAAAAACGATTGTCCCAAGTTGAAACCCTATCTTTTCTTTTTATCCTTCTCCCGAGCTCGTAAAATAAAGCCCAATTGTCTTTTTATGTAGGCATTAGCGCATAGGCGCCCGTAAAGTCCAGAGGTAGCGCTGGTAATGTAGCGCCTAGGCGCTTGAGCTTCGGCAATTCTGGCGCTGCGGGGCTGAATTGTAGAGCCTAGGCACTTCTTTTCCTCCTGTGAGGCCTTAGCGCTGCGGCGCTTCCTCTTTGGAGCTGTGGCGCTAATCCATCAGCATTTCACAATTAAAAACACATCTAATCACAATCAATCATCCAGTAGTTGTTCATCCCCTGCACGACACAAAAACAACAAATACTACACATTATTTTGTCCGAAACTAACATAATTTAAATGGATTCTCATATAAATTAAGTGAAATTCTTGCACTTATCAGTCTCCCTGGTTTGTGCTTCGCAAGCTTCCAATTTCACCACAACTCGGGCTTTATAATGACCCGAGCACTTCTGTGGGTATCACCGGAACCCTTCTCCTTGATGGTGGATCGCTTGCTTACCAACTCCAAAGTCTACTCCGATGTGGTCTCCGACACACTGCTGCTTCATACGTACATCAGAATCTCGTGGAAGGTTCGAATTATGTTCACCTTTCAAGTAGTCGTCTACAAAACCTATGATTTAGTAATTGATCTTAGGAGTCAGAATATAGTGAATCACTCTTGTCATTACAGAAGCAAGATATGGTTGATGATACAATTTCCTGCACAGACAGTTGATTCAATGGCATTGCAGGAGTCCGCAAGGCATATGAATTCTTTAAAAATAGAGTTGGTAAATGGCCTTGGAAACCTCTGGTGGCACAGTCTTTCCTACTCCCTAAGCACCGTTTCGTCCTTTGGTTATTTGCGCATGCTAAACTCCTTACTCGTGATTGGCTTGATTTTGTTGAAGATAAATCGTGTGTGCTTTGCAAAGGTAGGTTTGAAACTATGGCCTATTTATTCTTTTCGTGCCCTTTAGCTAAAAAAATATGGGATGCAATTCATGATTGGCTTGATATAAAGAAATTGATAGGCTCGGCTACCGCAATCCTTCATACCTTCGGATGCTTCTACTGTGGTAAGTCTATGCTTAACAAGTTGAGGCTATTGGCATGTACTGCTACTATTTATCATATCTGGAACGGTTGGAACTAAGCAATATTCGAGAATGAGACTACTTGTATTGAAGAAACTATTAAGAAGATTAAAATTATATGTCTTTGCTGTCTACCAAATGCGATTGATGTACTACAGTAATCTAGAGAGGTAGGTGATTTGAGTTATGTATTTTGTATCTCTCATCTGGATGTTCAGTGTAGTTGTTCTTATATTAACTTTTTACTCATTTAATGAAATCTTTTTCATTAAAAAAAATATATAGATGGATTTTTCCGGTTAGATCCAATTTTATCCCTTGGACCAGTTATTTTAGTTGTATGGGTCAACCAATAGTACGTAGAATATGATTTTTGTGAGACGGTCTCACGGATCTATTTTCATGAGACCGATCAACTCGAACAAAACTTGAAGTGATAAATAATATTTTTATCGTAAAAAATAATATTTTTTATTAATCAGGTTGGATTAGAAATTTTTCTTACAAAATTGATCTTGACACCGTCTTAAGTGTTTAAGAAGTACAATATATTTTAATCCTATAATATTAGTCTTAATGGTAAAAATTTGAAGTTTAGCATAAAAATTTTGCAAAGAAATTTTTAAAATAAACTTAATTAACGGTTTTTTTAAGAAATAGTTTGAATGTATTTGAGGATATCATTTTTTAAAAAAAAATAACGGATCGAGATATATTAAAAAAATAAATAAATAAATAAATTTCCCCAAAATTTGCCGTCTGATTTTTTTTCTTGAAAACTAATGCTGACCCTTTCCTGCCATTTTATTTTCTTATTATATGGGACGATCTCGAACCAATATCTCGTGTCAACTTATCGTTGCATGTTTTCAATCTTCAACTTTATCATACTTCTGGGTTGACCAGATTTTCTCTGAAGTTATATAATTTCTACATCAAATTTTAAGATCTCATTAACATTAACTTGGATTTATTCCTTAAACCATATTATTCTGGTACTTTATCTTCTCCAAGTAATTTTTTCTTTACTGTTGAAAAAAATCCAATCTGTGCTAAATTTGACTCTCATGGCATGTTATGAGTAATTGGGTTTTTTTTATTAGCTGTTCTTTTGTTGGATTCTTGTGGAAGTTGCTAGTCGTGAAGAACATTATTAATCTTAAATTTGGGATTTCGTGTTTGAGAAGGCTATGATAATGGGCATCTGTTTGAGTTGATTTTGATGATGATTACCTGCATAGTAATTAGCTTTAATCTCTGTATTTCCCTGTATGATTTCATGTGGGCTAGGAGGGTTTTGTGTGAACTGATACTTTTTTAAGGTCGTTATTTTTTCCTTTTTCTTAAATACATTTTAGTATAATGACACAAAATCTGAATAACGTTGTGTGAAATGTTTTAAATTTAGTTTAAGCGAATATTATAGCTCCACCATTGGTTGATTTGTATTTAGTTGAGTTGACATGCACTACAAGTCTATTTGCGAGGGAGTTGTGGTTCTTTAGGCCTTCTGGTACATGCCTTGGTGTAGCTGTCAACGTGGCTGGCTTAATAAATTCAAAGTAATGTTTGGACAAGGAGGGATTTTTTTCTAGTCTGTTAATGTATTGCCTTTCTAGTTCTCTATCTGTGGAAGCCAAAAGGTTGGTGGATTATGTGGCCTTTGATCCATCATTTAGCGGACAAGTTACCGAGTTCTTGTTCTGATTGCTTACGATTTCTTAGCTATAGAACTGCGATAAAAATTTGTGTTCTCTTTTCAATATTTTGTTGTTCGATTTTATTTATCTTGTCTGGTACAGATTCAAAATTTATTTGAGTATATTACTTGAAGAAAAGCATTGAGAAGTATGAACATTAGGTTCAAGAAACCCTCTCCAGATGGGGGTGGGAATCCTTCGTCTCTGGAAGAAGAGCAGGGAAAGGTATCTTTAGTCTTCTATCAAGAATTTGTAGGTAAGTTTTCTTACGGATGCCAGTTTACGGCAAGGATGACTGGTTAATTATGTGTACATTTGCAGATTAATGAGGTAAGAAAGTTGATCGGGCCACAGCCCAAACTGGCCAATTGCTGCTCGGACGAATCCATTTCAAGATACTTGAGAGCGCGGAACTGGAATGTGAAGAAGGCAGTTAAAATGCTTAAAGCAAGTTTGAAATGGAGGTTGGAGTATAAGCCGGAAGAGATTCGTTGGGTGAGACCCACTTACTTATATAAGCAAAATAGGTCATAAGGAATACCCAAGCTAATGCTTAATATGTGGTGGATGATTCTTCCGTTTTCCATATGACATCTCCAAATCTTTTCGTTTTAAGTCTAATGTATCTTCTCTCCTCTCATATTTGAATATTTACAGATTTCTAGTAAATTTTCCAAAGTTCTAAGTTTGTTCAGTTTCAAAATAGGTCATGAGGGATTCTGATTCAGTTTGCTTTATGTTTTCATGTATATCTACATTTGGAAAACAGGAAGATGTTGCACACGAGGCAGAAACTGGAAAAATATACCCAACGAGTTATAAAGATAAGTATGGGAGGACAGTTCTTGTCATGAGACCGAGGTGCCAGGTGAAACATTGAATTTCTCCTATTTTTACCATTTAGTAAAAATCCTTTGGATCTTAAGGGTCTACTGATCATTTTCTATAGAATATTTTGTAGCTGTTGATTTCTTTTTTCCATTTTTTTTTGTTTGGAAAAAGTAGCTGTTGATTTCTATTTGCCTTATTAAGTTGATTTATCTTGACTCCATAATCGTTGTCAGTCAAGTCTTGTAGTTTCACAATTATATTGCAATGTTGGAAGAGCTATCAAAATATGACAGTTGTTTTTACTAATTTAAAATATTTGACATGCATTGTTATATTTAAAATATTTAAGTTGTATTATTATCGTTTACTAGCTTTTTTTGTAAAGCACCAAACACTTGGTCTTATGCTCGACTTATGGGTGGTTTAATGAGTTCATTTTCCTTTTTGGACTTTCTTCTTAATTCTCATGTCTTGTATGTTCACAGAATTCAAAGTCAATAGAAGGGCAAATTAAGTATTTGGTTTATTGCATGGAGAACGCAATTTCAAATCTTGCCCCTGGCCAAGGACAGATGGTTTGGTTGATTGATTTCCATGGGTTCAGTTTATCCAACATATCAGTCAAGGTCACCCGGGAAACAGCTTTTGTCCTGCAACAGCAATATCCTGAGAGACTTGGTGTCGCAATTCTATACGATCCACCAAAGATTTTCGAACCATTTTGGACGGTATCTTTTCATTAATCTAACTTATGTTATGTTACATTTAAGATTCTTCTATGTATTAAATGCATTTCTATGTGCTCAAAAAGCTTTTGATTGTAGTATTGTTATTCCATTGTATTTAATCACTTATTGTGTAATGATCATGGGCCATTATGATGAATCAACATGAGTCTCAGTCCATACACATGCACCACTACTGGTCATGGGTCGTTACGATGGTCCCGCATGAGCTGTAGCCCATGCCCATGCACCGTCACTCATTGAATATCCCACCTCTGAAAATGGTTTCTTTCCCCTCCTCCAACATTTGAACCTAGGACCTCCAGACTTAAGTACCTAGATTCCTAAAGTTGGGCCAACACTTTAGGAATCTAGGTACTTAAGTCTGGAGATCCTAGGTTCAAGTGTTGGGGGAGGCGAAAGAAACCACTTTCCAGGGTGGGATGTTCTATGAGTGACGATGCATGGGCATGGGCTACGGCTCATGCTGGACGATCCTAACGACTCATGACCAGTAGTGGTGCATGGGTATGGGTCGAAGACCATGTTGGTTCAGCCTAAAGGCCCATGATCGTTACATCTTGAGCTTTTTCTACGATCATGAACTAAAATTTCTGCTATATCAATAAAAAAATCCGGGACCAATTTTGCATTAAAGAAGTCCCCATAACCATAAAATGTACTGCTGGACGACAGATTGAGATATTTCGATCAATCTTCATCAAGGAATGTTCGTGCTTCATATTGTTTAGTTGTTGAAAGAATTTCCTTGTTTCTTTTCTACTTTGTCATTGCGTCCTAAAGTTCCTCGGCTGTTTCTATTCCATGATGGTCTTCTAAAATGATCAAACTAATGGATAGTGATTAAATTTTCCTGGTTATTGGTTTCAATCTATCACTTCACTAGAAACGTAGGAAATGTTAGGTCGTACTTGTGGTTTTTCTGAAATTATATTTCCAAATGTTGAATAAGGGAATTGGCATGTTCTTTGTTATGTTCTCGGTATGTTTCATTACTGAGTTTATATAGCGATGTGTATGGGATGTGGTTTACAGATTGCAAAGCCCTTCTTAGAGCCGAAAACAGCGGACAAAGTCAAATTTGTATACTCAGATGACCCCAGTTCAAGCAAGATTATGAGCGACTTGTTCAGCATGGAGCTGGTTGAGTCGGCTTTCGGTGGTAAAGATGATACTGGTTTTGACATCAGCAGATATGCCGAGAGGATGAGGGCTGATGATGAAAAATGGACGCGTGTTTGGACAACTAATGATAATCTCGCAGCTGCATCTCTGCCACCTGCTATCTCTACCTCCAGTTTCAATGCTACGAATTCAGACTGACTCATATGTAAAAGTAGACAAATCCTCATCAGCTAGGTATGGAGTAGATGATGTGATGCAATGGTTGGTAAAGCTCTACTGTCGAAACAACAATTAAACACCAGGCAAATGTTTTGGATCTTCCTAACTGTTAAATGATTCACGGCTTCAAAGCTTAGCCACCATGTATTCTGTTAACATATAGCTCCTTTCCAGGAAAGAAATAATTTGTTCAACATATTTTTGAACCAAAGGAAAGTCTTCGATCACTCTTCCTCCCCTTTTCAAAGTTATCCCTGCTTTCTTAGCTTCGACTATGATCAGGAGGCATTGGATCAGTTGGACCCCCCACCCCACTCCCGACGTAAGGAGGTATGGATCACTTTGGTGCAGCAACGACATCATCCCACTTCTTTTGGACGTCTCTAGTTTCTTGGCCTTCTATCGGACTGTCCAGATGCAACCAGACGTCGATCACCCGATGCAGCGAGGACAACCCCCTATGTTTCTTGCATGTCTCTAATTTCTTAGGTTTTATACATGGATCCCTCCAACTGCAATCAGATGTAAATCACCAGTGCAGCAAGGATGATACCCGATACTGTTTTTCGCATGTGTCCAATTCTTGGTTTCTTTACGAAAACCTAATGACGTCGATTTGATAACAATGATGGCCTGTTTTGAGGAAAATATTTCAAAAACATAAAAGGAGCAAATAAGCTTTTTAATTTTCGTTTGGACAAAGTATTTTAAAAATATTTTTGGTGTTAATGAAAAGAACGCAAAATATGTGTTTGAATAAGAATTTGGTAAAATATAGTTTTTAAAGAACAAATTAAATGGGTTTTTTTTTTTGTTTTTAAAATAAAAAACATAAATTAAACGAGAATTAATTTTTTTTTAATAGAATTGTAGTACAAACAGATTTTTAATCTTTTGTTTTATAAATAGTTGTCCAAACAACTTTTCAACTATAAAAATATTTATAAAATAACTGTTCAATTACATATTTATTCTTAAAACAACCTTTATATGTCGTTTCCATGAGATTTCTTCTCAACTGGCATATTACGCACTCGGACCGATCTACAAGATTTCTTCTCGACTGGCACGTCACGCACTCGGGCCGATCTACTACACCCGAATAAAAGTGTTTTTGATTGATTTCATTTATAAAAAAAAAATTATAATTTAAAAAACAAAACACATTCATAAAAATGTTACATAAATATTTGTCCAAACAAAACCTTAATTATTTGTTGCAACATCTACAACTTATCAACTGAATGAGGACCTATTCAAATTGTAGTATGGTGCAACCGATAGCAACCGGAAGTCAATTTCACAAGACGAATCCATATATAGTTTTTTTTTCCCCTTGTTCATACTTTTAATTTTAACTAAAAGAAATAAAGGGAGAACAAGATTGCAAAGATGGAAGATTGCAAAGATGGAAGAAGTCCATTTATGCATGTGTGAAAATGCAATACTATTATAACATTTTCGCACCACCTTATATCAATCAATTGATCCATTGGTATTGCTAGAACTATGATTGGTATTTTCTCTATTAAGTATTTCGATTAAGCAAAGTCGAGCTTCAACTTCAATATTCTAAGAGGTGCAAATTTAATAATCTAGTTTAGGCATTGGAAGAGGAAGCAAGTGGAAGTATTGCACCACTTCGACCGTCATCACAAACCCGCATACATTTTTATCTTGTATGTTTTCAAATTTCAATTTTAATCTTTTTTTTTCAACTATTTTGAACATTTTCCTAATGCATCGTTGATGTTACACCACTGCAGTGACCCTAACATATACAGCGCCACATAAGCGCTTTCCAAAATCATTCTCAATATATGTTTTATCCAAGCTCATCTAATAGTTGGGTAGTGCATGTCTGTCTCATCAATAAATCACAGAGAATTCATAACATAACCTAACAACTAGTGATATAAAACAGGAAATGTGAGAAAAAACAAAACAATGAGATGATGTCATAGTGGCGGAACACATCAAATTCAATTAAACAGCAACATGAGGGCAACCAAATGCATGTTCATAGAGTAACTCCGTGTATCATCAATCTGCAACCCAGCTACCAGACCATTCAATATTCAAAATAGCAGGCATCAGTTTTATAGCTATCCGCAACACAATACAGGAACAACGATCTACAAAGAATATCGGCTATATCACTTCACGGCCACGGCCACGATTTCATATGCTGTAATATGACATGACTAATATCAGATTGCTGTGGAGCTCCCATACTTCACGGACAATGACAATTTAAAAAAATAATAATTTTCATCTCATTTTTCAAGAATGATCAAGTTTTTCACCCAAAATTTATTGATTGTTTCCACGTTAAAATTCCTGGCTCTGACTTGGTTAAGGAACGAGATAGGACACCAGCATTTACACAATGCAGTTAACATCTTACCACTTCGTGCTCGACAACCTCAATATTGTATGTCTGGTTTGAAACACGATCAACAAACAGGATATCTATTACTCCAAAGCTGTCACCTGTTATGTGGATTCCAGTAACCTCAAAGTCACTCGTAAACTCAAATCTAATTATTAAAATCACAATGAGTAATTATCATGGCGGTCTGCACTGCAGTATCTAAATCTTTAATATGATTCCAGTCTAAAATGTGAGTGTATTACCCTTACGAATCATGATATGGCAAGAAACATGGTGAAGGAACCGTAGTTTGTTACCAGCAAGAAAATTATAACAATCATGAATCAACAGCAAAAAAATTCACCATCACCAGCTACCACATCATTTAAAGTTCAGCATCAATAGCTGGTGCATCATCTCATCAATCAGCAACGTCTCACGAGCACAACTATAGAAGGCCATTAAAGTGCACAAATGAGTACAGTGATCCACAATCCACACCAGATTTAACAAAAGCATAATCAGGAGCAGTGACACAAGATTATGGAATTTCAATGCATTTCATGGCGGAAACTACAAATGGCATAATGAAGGAGATTAGACAACATTTATGGTCGCAAACCATAGCAAGTCAACAATGAAATCGGAAAATACTATAGAATAGAAACTGAGTAGATAAAATCCAAACTTCTTGGTAAGAAATATCGCAAAGCGCATGGTATCAAGTCAAGTTCCATCAAGCTGCACGGACTCCTTCGATCCTGAAAAACATGATCAAATAAAGCATTGTCAAGAACAATTCCAACCAAGCCAAGGGTAAAAACAGGTTCCAACACTCACATTGGCTTCAGTAAGGTGATGGGCTATGGGAATCGACTTGCAGGCCACGAGGAGACACACTCTTTGGGGTGGTTGATCTTTCCTTTGTATTGTTATTGAGTGGACTCTCACCCCTTGAAGGAGATGATTTGCGTGGAGATGGGCTCCTCCGAGGACTGCGACCTCGTCGTGGAGAAATACTGTCATGCACACCAAAAAATTCATCAGTAAACAAATTTATAAACAATAGACTAGAAAAACTCAGAACAATACACAGCGATAGTGTAGAAATACCTCCGGCCTCTATCAGTGTCTTTGCGATAACTAGGACTGCCACTGTAGCTCCGGCTCCGGCTCCGGCTCCTACTACCGCGAGGCAGACGATCCCTATCCTCACCACGACGGCGCACACGCTCATATCTACCCCTACTCCTGCTACGGCTTCTCCTCCTGTAATCCCTATCCAGGTGTTCATCCCTGTACCAACATTAATTCGGTTTTACTCAACAAAATAGTTTTAAGAAACAAGAACAGATTTCCCAGATAAGGATTTCTACAACTCATAAGCACAGAGAAATAGAAATCGGAAGCTTTATTTCCATTTCTTGTAAGAGACGAAGAACTACAACTCACCCTGAATGTGGCCACTCTTAATCGTAACAGATGGAAAGGAAATTTGAAATATGAAAGGCCAACAGCAAATAAACTCTAACACAATATACATAAATGAAATGCATTTTAAAATAATTGCACATCTCAAATGTTTCTAGATTAAGCAAAAAAACTAACAATAACCATAGGAATATTAACTAAGAATAGAGAACAATCTACCTTGAACGAGGACTACGATTTCTAGATCTCCCGCTTGACCTGTAAACAGGTTCTGAGATTCTCCCTTTGTTACTGATGACAAACACCAGCGAAGTTTGTTAGTCTTATGTTTAAAAACTATAAGTCAATAGCAGATAAGCCCAAAACCAACATATATGCCAAATTGAGAGGTGGACAAATTTGACTAACGTTCTTTCAGCATTGGGGCCATATTTAGCAAACTGAACCATTATTTCTCTCCCATCAACAACTCTTCCTACAGAAGAGGACTCAGAAAATTATCATGAAGAAGAACGAGAATTAAAATTTCTCCACAAATGAAACATTTCAAATTCTTCTCCCCATACTCACCATCCAGCTTTTCAACAGCCTTTGCAGCCTCATCTTGATACTTATACCGCACAAATGCAAAGCCCCTCGAGTCTCCTGTCCTAAATGACAATGATCAAACAGTGCAAGTCAGCAAAATCAAGTAAATGATACCTATACTTAAAAAGGAACAAAACTCATTGCAACTGGTTTTTTATTAATGCACGGGAATGGAGACTAAGGTTACGATAAACTCGCACACTTCAGTGTCCAGACTACACCAGATCTGCATTCAGACTTCCACGTCTTTAAACTGACCCAATCAGATTTTCAAATACATAATTCTGCCTCATCTTCAATCACCCCACTTAAAATCATCTCTTTGTTCGAACAAAACAAATAAATGCTCAGCTCTCACTCCTCACTATTCCATCAATCTAAATGGTGAAAAAATCAAATTTTTACAGAGATTTTTTACATATTTACCTCATCATCGGTCCTCTTAATGAAACATGAATCAAACTGTCAGTATTTACATCATCATGCATATTTTGAAAAGGTTGAACATTTTTTCTTGTTTATCCAATCTTCTGAATAAATGCCAATATAAGAGTAGAAAAGGGGCAAATATAAAGGACCCATTAATGGAACAAATTGTCGTTGTAGTCATAGTTAGGTCACACACACATTTGAAGGGTGAAATATTAATTTACTTGATGTTTTATAGATAAATACCGCACCTACAACACTCCAAGTACAGATGCAAAATTGCATAACAACCAGGATAGAAAGAAAATTGATAAACAGTATGATAAAACATCACCAAATAAAACATGAAATAATTACGAGGAAAACACACCAGAAACAAGATGAAATGGCACTAAACTATATACCATGATCCACAACCAACACATACACGTCAAACTACATTCTTGTGCACACACAGCCACTCTCTCACATATCTAAAAAAATGCACACAAGCAAATGTTCATCAGCTCGCATCAGACCAACACAGCAGAATACCTAGTTCCTGAAATCAGACTTCTTGCCAATCGTAGGACCGGTAATACATAATCCCACAGAAACCCAGATTCTTGACCATAGAGGCTCGGAAAAACTTCCTTTTACAGGCACATAGCAACATTAATCATACGCACACACGTACCTCCGGTCTCTGGGGATAAAGACATCAACAACTTTGCCATACTTATCAAAGAGAGGAAACAAATCATCCGCAGATGTCCCTAAAAAAATAACCAAAAAAAAAAGTTACGAGTGAGAAATCGACAAAAATAGGGTCCATAATTAACGTCAAAATATAGAGAAAAATCGGGAGAAGACATACGAAAAGTGATGTTGAGGACGAGGAGAGAGTAGGTGTCTCTGATGTCCGGCGGCCCAGATCTTCCAAAGTGCGACATGCTTCTTATGTGGGGGAATCGGTGGCGGTTTTCTAGGGTTTAACCGATTGTTGCTTCAGACACACCACGATTTGAACATTTATTAACCCTAATAATAATAATAATAATAATAATAATAATAAAATAATAATGTAATAGAGCCTTTCTTTTTTAAAATATCATTTTAAAACAAAAGTAGAAAATTTACTTTTTTTTATAAAATGTTTATTTATTTTAAAAAAGGCAAAAACTTGTGTGAGACGATCTCACGGATCGTATTTGTGAGACAGATCTCTTATTTGAGTCATCCATGAAAAAGTATTACTTTTTATGCTAAGAGTATTACTTTTTATTGTGAATATGAGTAGAGTTAACCCGTCTCACAGATTAAGATCCGTGAGACGGTCTCACATGAGACCCGCTCTTTAAAAAATATAAAGTTCACCACTTGGAAATTGAAAAAAAAAACTATCAACTAATGTTAAATTAGGGTTTAATATTAAAAATAATGAAGGTTTTTAAGAGGAAGAAACAATTTATCGAATTTTTTTAAAATATAAATAATTTTTAATTGGTTGTGGACTTTCTCAAAATATGTAATAAGTGTGTGGTAACATACTTTTTTTAAAAAAAAAATATACTTTATAAATTTTAAAAATAGATTAAAAATTTATGAGTAAATTATATAAATTTGATAAAAATAAATTTATTTTGTCAAATCCCGTGAAATCTAGATCCGTCAATTTGGGTAGGACACGTTCGGTTTCCCCGTCCCACTAAACAATTTAAGTGGATTGGTTTTTAAATTTTTTCAACATATTAAAAGAGGGGGTAAACAGGACGAGCTATGTAGTTTGCGTGTCCAAGCGGGCCGGGGAGTGCTCGGTTTGGCCCGTGGGTTGAGAAGGGTGGAAATTTTGAATTTTTGTGCATCATGGATACATGTATTTCTGTAGTTAAAGTTGTGAATTTTTTTGTATCATTTGTTTTGGCTAATATATACAAGTAAGAAATCAAGAATTATGAATTTTATTTAGAATTTTCTAGAAATGTTTATTTATGATATGATAATGAAATGTCTCTCTCTAATTTTTAATCTTAAAATCCTACTAATTTTTTTTTTTATGATCATTCAATTTCGAGATTCCCCATAGAAAATAACTTAACATTACCATAAATCAAAATACTTTAACATTTAAAATCTCAAGTACATAAAAAAATACATAAATCATAAATTAACAAAATTCAACTACATCTTTTAACATGATCAAACCAAACTTCAAAATAAACCATAAAAATCCATATTAAATCATTAACAAAATCTTAAAAATTTTAACTATCAAGCTAATGCGGAAAATAAAAGCCCTCGGGAGTGCAAAATAAACCTTAAATAGTCTCCCTTTGGGCCTTTTACCTCACGATATTCGCAAAAATCATATATCATATCCTTTATGTCACATTCAATTCACATCCTTCGAAATATTTTTCCTTTTCTTTTAATAATGAAATATCATGTCCTTTCCACATTTACAAAAATAGCATTTTAACAGTAAAAATTTCAGAGTTTTACCATAAATCATAAAATCTCATATTTTCATCATAAACATTCAAAAATATCATTTAACAAGTGTTATGATTCCTCGGGGCACTGCCAACCCTTTTCGTACTACCCAGGTGTAAAATAATCGTTTTGTCCCGGGACTTAAAATTTCTCGTTTTTGACTTTTTCTTACTTTTATTGACACGAGATCATCCCAAATAATTATTTAAGCTTAAATTTTATTTTTAATATTTTTTATTTAACGTAAACTCGGGATTTTTGATTTAATTCCTTAATTAATAATTCGTAAAGCGTTTAATTCTCGAATTAATTCAAACTTAAATATTTTCTTCCCAAATTTTAAACATAATCTTTTTATACCTAATATACCCTCGTGAACCATGAACTGACCCCCGTGAACCATGGATCGAGCCCTTTTTCCCATCAAACCCTAAAATCCGAACCCTAGCTATTTTATCAAGCCACGGCTCGAAGTTCATCGAACCATCACCGAGCCACCTTGAGCCAAACCCTGACAAGACCCCCTAGGGACCCTACTGAACCCTCTGGACCAACGCACCTAGCCCCTCGATCAAGGAACCAGCCGCGCGAGCTCCCCTTTATTTTTCCTTGCTTCCCTGGGACTTTACTCGACTAGGACTCTTGCACTTGCTTAACCACTCACTCCACCGTACCCTATCCATCCCTGGACCACGCTCCAACCTAGCCTAGACCAGCACCGATCCCCAGCCCTTAGCCAAGTCGCACGCACCCTTTCATGCGAAGCCTTTGATCGTACTCCTCTCCATTTGCCTTCGAGCCATCTTGTCACAGCCATCTAGGACCCCAACTAGGACTCTACTAGACTCTACTGAACCACCTCTAGCCAGCACCTAATGAACCGCGAGCCACCCCTGCAGCACTCGCCCCTTGCGCGAATAGGAAGAGTCCTAGCACATGCGGACTCTTCCTTGCGCGCTGCACCTTGAGTCCTAGCCATGCTAGGACTCTTCTTAGCCCTTGAACACCGCCTACACAGGGCCAAGACCAAGCCTGGTTGAGCTCTGGTGCAGCCCTCTTCATGGCCAAGCCTTTAGTCCCATGAAAACACACAAACCCTAGGATCTCCTATATATCCCACGTGCAGCACTCTTGCTTATTGTCCAGCCCTCGTTTCCTCCTTGAACCGCCCTTGTTTCAACCCTTAAACATCCTACGTTGGCAGCGTACTCATTGGAAAGCATAACATGTTCATATACACATAAATATTTTCAAAACTTTTAAAAATAATCGTCAAAACGTTAAGCAATTTGAACTCCAATATTTTTCATACAAAAATAAACAAAACAAGCAGTTATGGATTGAATGATGCGTCAAAGGAGTTTAGAAACGTGCCTTTGCATTTTAGAACGCTCGAATATGCGATCGTCGGCGTGGGGCGCGAAGAAGATCGAACGGGCGACGAAGACTCCTAGTTTTCATCCTCTACAATATTTCAAATTTTAGTGTATGTGGAGTGTGTGTGTTCGACTGATATGAGCCTCAAAATACCTAGGAATCCTTTTTATAATTTTTAATTTGCATGTTAATGGGCTTAGGTTTTGGGCATTTGAGTTTAGGTACAATTAGGCCTACCTATCCTAGGTAAATTAGGCCCAATAACACCTATTTAATTGTAGAAATAAAAGTTTATAAAATTTAGTTTTCGAAAATACTAATTTTGATCTTTTAAAAATCCCTCGTTTGCCCAAAACCGGCTTCCCGAATAAAATCGAGCTCGTCTCGTAAAATAATTCGAACTCTATCATTTTTAGAAAAATTTAATCATATTAAAAAACATTAAAAATATTTATCGAAAAATATTTATTTTATTTTGATCATCCCGGGTCTCCTTTCTCAGTCTATTATCGAATATTCGAGTAAAATCTACGGTTTTCATAATATCATGTAATTAGTCTCTTAATCATGTCGTATGCATCATGCAAGTATTTAAAATCAATTAAATAAATTAAATATGCAATTTAAATCATTTGCATGCATATGTTTTACGTGAGTTAGTTTTTGGACGTTACAGATAAATTAAATTAATTATATGGTTCTATTTTATTTTTATTTTTTTTGGGGTGGGCTGACTCACCTAACCCACAACCCACCATAACTACCCACCCTGAGTTCTGGTAGGTTGGAGATTTCGTAGCCCGCCCCTCCGTGCAAGATGAGTTTTGGCGGGTCAGCCCGTATAACAACTCTTTGAAATCTCTTCGATTTTGTAGGGATATCAAACTTTTATTTTAAAATTTAATCTTTTCGAAAATTTCAGAATGAAATTTGATTCTCTATTTAATGTTATCAATCTGTATGGACATGTTGTTTCATCATTTGGATTTTTTTGGTCCAAAAGTGTAACGCCCCGAAAATTTAAAGGTCCACGCGAACCACATGCATTTGAATTATTAAATTCTCTTGTATTTTAATTAAATGTTTAATTGCATGAATTAATTATGTTGTGCATACTTGCATGTTTAAAATATATTTTTCAACATGGTTGCAATAAAATTGTATTTTAAGGAATATTCAAGTGACGATCGAGGAACGAGGACCGAAGACTGAAAAACGTAAAAATGTTTTTATTAAATAATTGTTTTTAATTATTTAAAATATGAGTGTTTCTTTTTAGTATTTTTGAAAATATGGGGTTTTGAGGTGATTTTATACGCCGAGACGTAAATTTTATCGGCGTTGGTTTTTCAAATAAAATACGAACTTTTTAGCAATCCGTCTAATAAATTCACAAATTTATTTTTACCAAAACTTTATTAATATTTTATTTAAAACCTAATTAGACTAATGAGCTTAATTTAATTGGCTTAATAGGCCTAAGGCCTAGTTAGTAATTTAATTAGGGTGTGTTTGGTTGAGTGGATTAAATAAGGATAGATTAATAGTCAAATATTTATCGTTAAAATTTTAAGATGTTTTAATAATCATTTTGACCCGATTTAAGATCCAATACTATTATCAAATAGTTATCCATAAAATTGGATCCTAAACCGGGTCAAAATGATTATTAAAACATCTTAAAATTTTAACGCTAAATACTTGACTATTAATCTATCCTTATTTAATATACTCAACCAAACGGAGCCTTAGTGTATTTAATAGATATAAAGCACTTAAAACCCAACCCATGCAACTCATTCTCACGGCAACCACTCCAAAAATTCAGAAACACTCTCAAAACCACACGCAGCACACACACACAACTTTTGAAGGGGAAATTCGAAGGTGCCAAGGGGAAACAAGCCAAGGTTTCGTCCCGTTTTTCATCGTCAACGTTATTTCGTGCGTATTAAACGCAAAAGCACGTCATATTCTCCTTTTACTCGTCATCACACAATATTATGGATTTATATTTGAAATTGCATGAAAAATAAGGTACACTTTGTTTTATTTTCGTTCATGCATCAAAAGTGATTTTTAAGGCTTGATTTTTGTACCAAAAACATATTTATACGGTTGCTAAAAGGGCTGTCATGGCTAGGATATAATTAAAGATGATTTACACAAGTGTTAGAGTCATTGAAATCAACAAAAACGCTGCACCTAAACAGAAACACGAAGCTGAAACCGTGGCATGCTTTTTGGGGCCAAGGTTCGGGTATAAGGGGTTAGGCTTTGCATGGCTTGGCTAGGGACATGGCTGGGTCATGGTAAGAGGCAGGGAAAGAGTCCTAGCCACGCTAGGACTCGAAAACCGGGGGCTGGGAGGAGTCCTTGCTGAGAGGGGCGCGCAGGTTCAGCTTCAACGCAGGGAAGGAAGAGGCTTGGCCGAGGGCTTGGGGCTGGGCTAGACTAGGTCTTTAGGGTCCTAGGAGGGTGCTTAAGGGCTGGGCCAAGGGCTGTGTGGCTGGGTCGCTGCAGGCGTGAGAAAAAAAAATGGAGCCGTGAGTGGGCATGGAAGACGCGCAGGTTGTTCCTTGGATTCAGAAGCTTCGCTGCTGGGCTCCAGGCTTTGGGATGGTTTGGGCATGGTCTGGACGTGGTCCAAGGGAGGTTAGGGTCATGGGTGGTCGGTGGTTAAGGGGTGGTAGAGTCGTAATGCAACTAGGAGTCCTAGATAAGCTACAAAGCACTCACGCACATGTACATGCAATATGGTCTGTAGTTCAGCAGGCTTTTTGAGCGGGTTAGGGTCATGTTTTTGGGCTGGGCTTGGTCAGTAGGGTCTCTAGATGGGTTGGCTAGGTTTTGGCTCAAGGTGGCTCGGGCGTGACTCGAGTACATTAGGAGATGGCTCGGTGTGTTCGATAAAGGGTCAAAAACGAAAATTTAGGAACTAAAATTGAATCCATGGGTCCACGGGGGTGGATCATGACTTTGAAGGGTAGAATAAATCTTAAAAATGTTATGTGTAAAATTTGGGATCAAAATAACGAGTTTTGGATTTATTCGGGATTTAATCGCCGCACGAAACGCTAATTAACGAGTTAATTAAAACGCATAGTTTTAAGCTTTATAAAATTGTGAAAAATTAGGGTTAAGCTTAAATAATTATTATAAGTCTAAGTTTTTAATTTGGGAATTTTATATTAAGTTTGGTTTAATTCGGGATTAAAACGCATTAATATGTCACATTTAAAGATTAATTTAAAAGTCCTCGATTTAGGCTAAATAAAAATATGAGAAAATTCATGTAGGCTTAAATAACTATTTGGGACATGTTAAAGTCAATAAAATTATGAAAAAGTCAAAAGGTAAAATTATACGTCCAGGGGTAAAACGGTCTTTTCACATCTAAAAAGTAGTAAACATCATGGCAGTGCCCTGAATGCTGTTTTACGTGCTAATATGATTATTTTCTATGGTTATGGATGCTTATGGAATTTTAAATGTTAAAATGATATTTTAAATGTTTAGGGAATTTTATATGTTTATGATTTAGTATGTCAAAATGTTATTTTAAATGTTTTGAGGTTAAAATGATTATTTTTAAATGTTTATGAAATGTTCATGATTAAATTATGATTTTTAAATGTCTATAGGATTTTTATGATTTAAGGTTGACATTTAAAAGACATGTTGCATGCTTGGTTTCAAAAATAAAAATGATATGTTATGGATGATTTTAATAAGTGATGAAAATGTAAAATGTTGAAGGAAGTGAAGTGATTGTGACTAATTCGTTAATGATGGCGATGTCGTGAGGGTAATGGTCCCAGTGGGAGCCCGACGATCGTATTTCTATTCGATCAAGATAGGCCAGGGTCCAGTTGACCGGTGAGAGTGTCGCTGGTGTCCCCTGCCGCCCAGTACTGTTGTTATATGTAGATGGATCCATCGATCATGTCATGTGAGGAAAGTCACAATTAACGAGCTGAATTCAACAAAGGAAAAGGAAAATGTTTATGATCATGATAAAAGGTTTTATGTCATGTTTTGAGGAAAAGGAAAGGTTAAGGATTATGTTATGCATGACATGAAAATGTTTATGTTTAAAGTTGATACATCATTATGAAAATGTTTTTATGCATCATAAAAAGGTTTACGAAAATGTTCATGTTTGAAGTTTATGCATCTTCATGAAAACGATATTTTAAGTATAAGTATTTTTCACTGTTGCGTGTGGTTTTATACGTATTACTTGTTATCAAGAATATGACGTGTTGAGTCTTTAGACTCACTAGGTGTTATTGATGCAGGTGTTTATGATAAAAATGTTATGGGAGGTCTTGATGGTTGACCTGACTGGACTGAAGGTGCACACGACCCGAGGACCGGCGCTTCTAGCTTTCCGCATTTACGATTATGATTTATGTTAAAGATTTGTACGACTTTTTATTTATGCTTTTGAGTGATTTTTGAGAGATTGTAGTATGAGTTGTATTTCTCAAATATATAGTTGGTTGTGGTTATTTTAAAATGATGTCCAAAATATTTTATGTAATTTTTGTGGTTCGGCCGATGCTAGGGAGGTTTAAAAAAAAAATTTTCTAGCACATTTTAAGAAAAAGAAAGGCAGACGTTTCAAAAAGTCTGATGAATAATATAAAGAGACATAATTTGAAATGCATTGATCAGTGCAAACTCGCACCATTATGCTAAACATCACTTTAGGCACCTAAGTGCCACTTTTCTGGCGATTGTGTGACTCCTTCTCATCTGGACTTTGCACAAGGAGGCGCTGAGGCATCTCTCCTACGGCACAGGAGGTGCCTAGGCTCTTCTCCCCTGCAGCCTGAAAATTTTTAGGCCACACAAGGGGCGCTGGGGAGCACTTTTTAGGCGCCTGCCCGGCAGCCTGGTAAATTCCTAGACAACTTTTAATACGCATATTTTTTTGGTCGAGTTTTCTTTGTCTTTACAACTTCTCAATTTCTATTCATTTAGCTTAAAAATTCCAACGATCCCTCATCAATGAAATTAATGCATGAATGCACATGATATCGAAAGAGAATTTACACGAAAAATCAACGAATCAGGAAAATGTGGCTTTTTACTTTGAATCTTCTTTAGTAAAATATTATCTGATTTACTAGGCCACGAAATGAGCATGATGTCTTGAACTTCTTGGTGATATGCGTAAAATCAGACAAAAATATATAAATGATAACTTTTCTATCATTTCATTTTGGTTTTTCAGTTGTTTCCGTTTTGATCATGGAACACGTCTTTGGTTCATACGTGTTTCGTTGAGGTGACTCGTCCTCACACTTACATAATTGGTCTTTTTTTAAGAGTATCATACCATACTCTGCCTTTTTACAAGCAAATGAACTATTAAAAGTACAAACTTATCGTCAATGTTTTTGTAGGAAACAACACTTTTTGTTCTAACAATGCGTAGGAAGTAATTCCTAAGTTCTAACACAATTTTCATATTTTATTTGTCTCTTTGAACCAAGATCTTGAGATCTCCAATCAACAAAGTTGAGTTTCCATATGAAAAATTTATTTTGTAGGTTTTAAACTCATTGCTCTTGACAGGTTATACACTTGATCTCTATTCAAGGTTTTCATAAGCATCCGCTAAGTTATCCTTAGATTTAATATAATCAATAGTGATAACTACACTTGAGATCAATTGTCGTATGTTATTGTGTCTTCGACAAATATGGCGAGACTTACCATTATACATACTATATTGTGCCCTTGAAATTTTGGACTGACTAATACAATGTATAATTATTGCAGGCACATTTTTTTCCAACAATAATTTACCTCTAGAAAGTTGTGAAGTCATTTTCGCTTCTTCCATAATTTTATATAGTGCTATAAATTCATATTTCATTGTAGATCTAATAGCGTAAGTTTTTTTTATGATCCCCAAGAGACTGCACCAACACCAATGCTAAAAACATAGCAACTAGTGGATTTGGAGTCTTTGGTGTCAGAAATCAAATTAGCATCAATATATCCTTTAGCACAACATGATATTTAGTGCAACTCATACTATAAGGTGTGTCTTAAATATTTAAAGATGCTTTTCAAAGACTTCCAATGAACCTCACTTGGCTTCAAATAATTCTAATGTATTCCAGCTGGGATATTGGTTCCCTTGATTCTTTCCCAAATGAACATTCATGTTCAAAGGTGTTTTTATTGGAGATAAGTCATATGCATTAAACTTCTTCAACATCGTCTCAACATAATGAGAATGAGATATGACGATTGCTTCTGAATTCCTAGAGATTTTAATCCCTAGTATGACATCAACAAAGCCTATATGTCTTTCATGTCAAATTTTTTGTCAAAATTGTCTTTATTTCTTAATTACTCCTCATTATAAGCATGTCATCAACATATAGACTTACTATCATGTAATAATCTTGTGGGCTTCTTATGCAAATACATTTTTCACACTCGTTAATCTTAAATTCATTGACAACATAAGTTTGTCAAAAATTTCATGTCATTTTTTGAGCGCTTGCTTAAATCCGTATAGAAACTTAAATACTCGGCGCACTTTACTTTCTTGACACCAAACAATATAACACTCAGTTTATTTGATATATGTTTCTTCTTCTAGTTCATCATTCAAGAACATTATTTTAACATCCATTTGGTGTATCTCAAGGTTATGAAATACTGCAATTGCAATGATTACACTGATGAAAGTTACTCTTGAGACTAGTGAATACGTATCCAAAAAAATCAAGATATTCATTTTATCTATATCATTTCGCTACCAAACTAATTTTTTTCAATAGTTCCATTGACTTTGTATTTTATTTTCGGGATTAATTTGCATTCCAATGGTTTGATACCTGGTGAAAGATCCATCAACTCCCAAGTATGGTTTTGCATAATGTCTATTTTAGTATCGGTGGCTTCTTTCCAATATGGAGCTTCAGGACTAGACAATGCATCTTGTATATTTTTTTGGTTCATTTCCAACATATAAATGAGAAAATCGGGACCAAGTGACTTCAAGATTCTAGCTCTTTTGCTTCTTCTAGGTTCTTCCAGTTTAGCAGAACCTTCATTCACCATTTCGATTGTTCTTTTATTTGAATTTTCCTCTTTCTTTTCTATACAAGGAAATATATTTTAAAAAAAAAATACTGACTTAATCATATTTCATTTTCTCATTTCAGAGTTTCAAATGCGTGCTTGTGAAACTATATGTATTATTATTATATGCATATCCAATAAATATGCTATCAACCATTTTTTGTCCAATTTTTACTTGCTTTGGCTTTGGTATTTCAACTTTGACAAAGCTACCCCACACTTTCAGGTACTTGTAAGAAGGTTTACGACCTTACCAAAATTCATATGATGACTTATCACTTTTCTTGTGGAAAATCTTGTTTAGGTTGTGGTTAGTCGTTAATATTGTTTCCCCCCACACTTTTTGGGGCAAGCCTAAACTTATCAATAATCCGTTCATAATTTCCTTCAAAGTTCGATTTTTCCTTTCGGCAAACCAGTTATGAAGAAATAATTTGATGTATGATGCCCAAGGATGAACAAAACTCATCAAATAGTGATTCATATTCTCCTCCTCAAGTGCTTTATCTTTACTTCTTAAAAGATATATGTATTAGTACCTTGTACGATCATTAATAAACATTATATAATACTTCTTACCTCCTCTATTTTACAGAAATTTTAAATCACCAACTTCTATGTAAATCAATTCTAAAGGAGTTGTATATTTTTCAGTATAACGGAAAGGCGCTTTGGTCATTTTTGCTTCAACACATACTTCACATTTATGTGTTGGATCAATATTAGATTCAGGCAACAAGTCTAAATTCATTAAACATAGCGGAGTATTAAAATTTTCATGTACTAAACGAGCATGCCATAAATCAGAACACTCCAAAAAGTAAATATAACTGTTAATTTTATTTCCATCAATCTCGCGTCAAACCGTTGTTACATTTAGCTTGAAGAAGCTCTCATCGAGATACCCCTTCCCAATGAAATGACAATTCTTTTTCAATACAATATCCTAAAACCATGTTTGACCAACGATGACCCTAAAAGTAAATTATTTCTTATTTCAGGAACATGAAGCACATCAACCAGAGTCACTTCCATGTTCGATTTCATCTTCGACACCACCTTTCCGATTCCCACAATGTCCGATATTGCATAATTTCTCATAAAAAATTTTCTTTTAGAAATTGTGCTGTATGTGGAGAAAATATCTTTGTTGGAGCATATGTGGCGGGTAGCATCCGTATCAAGCCACGACTCATTTGAATTGTCAACTAGATTTGCTTCAAAAAATAACTACAGTTAAATCAAGTTTGAAAAATCAAAAGGTATTGACCTTTCTAGAACCATATCTGCCTGCTCCTTCTTTTTCTTTGGTCGTCTGTAGTCTTTTGCCACGTGGTTTGGTTTCTCGTAGTTATAACAATTTCTCTTGAATTTTTTCTGATTCACATGTTGTTTCCACAACTTTGATTGTTGAACTGCCAAAAGTAGGTTGTCCACAAGTAGTATAATTAATTGAATCTGAATGTCGTATCCACATGAAAACTAAGATAATTACAAGTCTACTATGATGTCTTTCTATTATTTTTTAATTATTTTAGCCTTAGATGATGATTTTTATATGTTCAAAATTTTAAATTAAATAGTCAAGATTAGAGGATTCATTTTTGGTATTTAAATAAAGATAGAATAAATGAACATAATTGGAATCCATTTGATAAAATGGTTCCAGTATTTTAAATAATCATTATTTATGTTATTGTTATATGTTATTCTCTTATTCATATATTATTTTATATATATATATATATATATAAATTATAAATGTTGACAAGTCTTTATTGAGCTATATATTCATAAACATCAAATCAAAGTAATCATTTTAAATGATTGATAATATCAAACTAACATTTAAATGGTACAAAAATTCAATATTATGATAATATTCATACATAATAAATCAAATTATTCACTTTACATTTTGTTTAATACCAAACTAATATTTAAGTGGTACCAATAATTTGGTATAACATATATCATCAATAAATCAAAACTCCCATATACAAGTAAGGTATAAAAATATTTAAATAAAAAAACTAAATATAACATAAATAATAAATAAAGCTGAAATAATATTACTTTATTATCATATCAATAGTTTCGGCTTTTCATCTCTATTTTGGATGATTAGCTACTGATGAAACTTAAAATTAATAATTTATTATATGTTAAAACTTATATTTTAAAATTTAAGTTTCATTAAAATTATAAAATTATGTTATTTTAGTATTGTGTGTTTATATTTAAATGTCTTACTAAATATGTTTTATTTTCAGGTTTTCTACGTGTTGGTAAAATAATGATAACTCAAGCTAGAAAATTCAAATGGAGGTGATTCAAATATTTTTGAAATCCTTGAGAAATTATCTGCAACTTTGCAGAAGACATGATTGCCTAAAAAGTTTGTTAAGAAGATCAAATTGTGAAAATATCAAAAGGAGGACAAATTTACTTTCACCATGACCAGCATATAATAAAAAAATCATAAATATTTCAATATTTAACCAAATGAGGTGAACCAAGTGGCCAAATTCATCTACAGACAATTCCCCACATGTTCGCTGTTTTGAGCTGAGTCAAATTCGGTGATTAAAGTCATGGAACAAAGCATTGAAAGAAAGGGCATGGAATTGAAGTTGGAGGAGACAAAGACTACTATTACAACTACATTGCATTAATAGAATTTTTGACCTTTTCTCTCATTTGGCCTATAAATAGAGGCCTTGTGCTAGCTTGAGAATCATTCTATCTCATTGTAAAATATAGTGTGAGCGTGTATAAAAGTTCTAAGTTCCAATATATTTTCCATTTTCCAATTTATGAGTGATGTTTTTAGTGTTGATCAAAAGTAAGTTCATGGAAAGCTAAATCTATTATGTCAAGGTGAAGAAGATGAATTCTTGGTGAAGTAAGATTGTTTATATTTTGTATATTCTTTCTTTATTTCTTTTCATTTTGCTAATTTCTTTTTATTGTAGGTATAAAAATGAATTATTTGTTGTTATCAATTTACATCAAATGCTTGATACCATT
>NC_133309.1:4378805-4383061 GCF_012295235.1 Primulina huaijiensis
ATTTTATTATTACAAGAATTTGATATTATAATTAAAGATAAAAAAGGAAAAGAAAATGTCGTAGCCGATCATTTATCTAGAATAATGACTGAATCATTTCATAATGAAATACCAATAAATGAAAATTTTCCAGATGATCAGTTGTTTTATGCTATTATTATGCCCTGGTTTGCTAACATTGTAAATTTTATTGTGACAAATAAAATGCCTTCTCATTGGAATTCACAGGATAAGAATAAATTATTGATAGAAGTTAAAAAAATTTATTGGGATGATCCTTACTTGTTTAAGTATTGTTCTGACCAAATTTTTCGACGATGCATACCCGACAATGAAGTAAGTAATGTTATTAAATTTTGTCATTCTGAAGCATGAGGAGGTCATTTTTCATCCAATAAAACAGCTGCAAAAATCTTACAATGTGTATTTTATTGGCCATCTTTATTGAAAGATACGCATTTATTTTGCAAATCTTGTGAAAACTGTCAGAAGATGGGATCAATATCAAAACGAAACATGATGCCTTTAAATCCAATCATAATTTTTGAAATATTCGATAGTTGGGGGATAGATTTTATGGGTCCATTTCCATTATCTTTTGGATATACGTACATTTTAGTCGCTGTTGATTATGTTTCAAAATGGATTGAAGCAATTGCATGTAGAACTAATGATCATAAAGTTGTTATAAAATTTTTAAAAGAAAATATTTTTAGTCGATTTGGAATACCTAGAGCAATAATTAGTGATGGGGGAAGTCATTTTATAAATAAATCATTTTCTTCTTTGTTAAAAAAATATGGCATTACACATAAAGTTTCTACCCCATATCATCCTCAAAGTAATGGTCAAGTTGAACTTGCAAATAGAGAAATAAAACAAATTTTAGAAAAAACAGTTAATCCAAATCGAAAAGATTGGTCTTTAAGATTAACTGATGCATTATGGGCATATAGAACTGCATTTAAGACATCATTAGGGATGTCACCATATAGGTTAGTTTTTGGTAAGCATTGTCATTTACCGGTTGAACTTGAACATAAAGCTTATTGGGCAATTAAAGCATTTAATATTAATTTAGATGATGCATCTAAATTAAGAAAATTGCAATTAAATGAACTAGAAGAATTAAGAAATGATGCATATGAAAATTCAAAGATTTATAAAGATAAAACTAAAGCCTTTCATGATAAAAATATTATGAGAAAGTCATTTGAAATTGGACAAAAAGTTTTACTTTATAATTCTCGTTTGCATTTATTTCCAGGAAAACTAAGATCGAGATGGTCAGGACCATTTATAGTTAAATTTGTTTATCCTCATGGTGCTGTTGATATTGAAAATCCTAAAAATAATGACGTGTTTAAAGTTAATGGGCAAAGACTTAAGCCTTTTATAGAAAATGAAATTCTTAATGATGATTTTATGCCTTTATATGATCCACAATAGTTGTTTGATATTTTCATTTTGTTTTTGCAGATTCTAGTTCATTTCCCGGTTAAGTGGCGGATAACGGTACTCCGTGACTATCTAAGTCGGTTTTTTCAGTTTTCCCAAAATAATTGAAATATATAATAATAATAATAATATGGATGCTTGTATTGTGAATCTTCGTAAATATTTTGCTTGTTTACCTGATAATGCGTTGAAAAAAATTTATAAAGCTAGATGTGAGCGACTAAGGTTGATGATGTCATATGGCATACCGAATGATATCCGGTTGATAATTGAAGCAAAAGTCCGATTGGTTGGGGAAGCAAGTGAAATAATAATAAGACATATGCCAGGATTTGGTAAAAGCACATATGCCAAGAAGCGAAGAGCTAAACGTATAGGTGGATGTCATAAATGTGCAAGGTGGACTTGTAAAGGGAAATGCAAAAATGTTGGAATGACATCAATGAATAGAGAAGATAAAATTTTATTCATTAAGAATGGTCTGAGTAAAGAGCCTTTGGATAATTTTCTAGAGGTTCTTGATACGCATTCTAGTGGGTACGTGCAAAATGAACTTCTTAAACTATGGTGGCAATTTCAACATGAGGAATATCAATATGGACGGTGGAATCAGCCTTATAAAGATCCTACTGTAGTAACGCATATCTGTTTAGATAAGTAAATATATATATACAATTTCGTCTCGGGAATCTGACGTTAAAAGACCCTGTTTGCCAATTTATAAGAAAATTGGATGGGAAGCATATCCTCGACTCATAGAAGGCGTTGAAGCCGTTACTGAACGTAAAATCAGAGGAAGATGTGAGCCACAATCACAACTACGCTGTATATATGTGTTTTAATTTATGTCATTTTTATTTTCTTTTAATAATAATAATTTCCTGTTCAAATATTGACTTTTGGCATGTTACGCTTATAAATTCATATGCTGTGATTTAACAATTGCAGAAAACATATTTCTCAACATGTCGACGTCCACGGTAAGTAAAATCAAAAATATTTGTGTATTTTGTGGATCTAGTGCAGGAAAAGATTCAATTTATGAAGAGGCAGCAGAAAAGCTTGGAATAACACTTGCTAAAAAAAAGATTCATTTGGTATATGGTGGTGGTGAAGTTGGTCTCATGGGAAAAGTTGCAAAAGCTGCGCATGCAGGTGGAAGTGAAGTCTTAGGCATTATTCCGACTACCTTAGCCAGTCTTACTGGACCAACAATAGGAGAAGAAATGAAAGTGGACAACGTGTATGAACGAATTACTCAAATGATTGAACATTCAGATGCTTTCATTGCTTTGCCAGGAGGTTTCGGTACTTTGGAAGAAATATTTCATACTGTTTGTTGGGCACAATTAAATATCCACAATAAGCCAATTGGTTTGTTAAATGTTAACAATTATTATGATAAACTGCTATCGTTTCTTGATGATGTTGTGGAACAGGGATTTATTTCATTAGCTTCGCGAAGGATGTTAGTTTCTGCTACAAGTGAAGGTGAACTTATTGATTTACTGCAAGGATTTAGTCATGAACCAGATCCATTCTTATCTCAACTTAATTGGCCAACATCCAAGAGTAAGAAAAGAAAATTCATGTGATGCTGAACTTGTGATTCAACGGTATGTTTTAATATTTTGTTTTCTCTTTAAGGTATGAAAAATCTCCTCTTCTTCTTCTCCTCTTAGTTTGTTTTTATAAAAAAATAAAAAAAAATATATTCATATATAGTAATAATAATAATTATAATTTTTAGTTCAATGACGAGTAAGGTGTCAGTAAAATGCACCTGAGACGCATTAGTTAATAATTATTGGAAAATCACAATACACTAGATTTTAATATTCATTATATTCAAATTACAGATTAAAAGAAAAATTAGTTTTTCATATACCAATTTATATATATATTTATTTTTGATCAGTTAATATAAAATGTATAATAGATGTGTTTATTTATATATATACAAATATATATAATTGTGTGTGTTTTCAAATAAAATAATTTCTAAACTTTTTATGATAATATAGTTAAAAGATATGGTTTGTATGGTTGTTAACATGTATAATTGAAAGAATTCTTTTTGTTAAAGTATAATATATACTCACACATCTTTTGTGAGTAAGTAGTGAGAAATGAGAAAACAATTAATAAACTTTTATTGATTATTAAAAAATAGTTAATTACAAGAATATAACTCCCCTATAAAAAAAATAGAAGATAGATAACGGACTGCAAAGTTCTTTGTTCATTGTAATTGTTTTTTTAGATTTGATTGATGTACTATAAATGTGTTCTTAAAAAAAAAAATCCATCAATCAATATGTTCTAAAAAAAAAGATTTGTTTGTGTTGGATAAGTTTCAAAGGTAGTCGAATGTATCCATTATAAATGTTTATATATGTAAACATTTATGGTAGAATGTTTGGGAAAAAAAATTATGTCATTGTAAAACTTTGCAGTCACGTTAATTCAAAAAAAGAAAAAGAAAAAAAAAGAAAAAAAAAGAGAGAATAAAAGGAGGATTTTATTCTTTGTAAATTTTCCTATTTTGTTTTCAATATTAGTTTATTTAATTGTCTGCTTTACTAATTAGCCTTTTTCAATGAGAGTTAATAATCATTCCAACTTCATGAGTGTAAATCAGTTATCCATTAAATATTTTGACCTGAAAGAATATGGAGTTGAGGCTTTTACAAAAAAATTCTCGATATTATACATGTTATGGTGGTGGTGTGTATTATCTTTTTGACTATATTATCATAAAAATTTAGGATATATATATATATATATATATATATATA